>NC_057799.1:426721886-426911234 GCF_018294505.1 Triticum aestivum | reverse complement strand
CGGAGCCGCCGGAGGTAGCCGCGCCGCCGCTGCCGGTTTTCTTCAGAAAACCGTACGGTTTTTTTAAGAACCGCGGTTTATTTTTTTAGATCGGTTTTTTTCGGTTTAGTTATATAGCGAACGCTCGTTCGTTCGTTCGTTTTAACGAAAGGTTTTCACCGTTTAACCGCAGATAGCGAACGCTCGTTCGTTAGCCTGTTCGTCAGTTTTTCTTTTTCTCGGATTTTCCGCAATTATTTTCGATCGCGATTTCTGATCCGATTTTCGTTCTAGTATAACTTTTCGCTCGTTTATCGGAATCAAGCGATTCAAGCGCTAGAGTTTCGTCTCGAAACCCTCTTTCTGTTTAAGCAACTTGAACAAGATTTTGCTACTGTAAAATTTGAGTTCAGTTCAAATTAGTAAACGAAGCTTGTTTCTTTCACCGTTTGAGTTTTGTTGTTTCGTTTGATTTGATTCTTTTTGCAAACCGGAGTTCTTAAGTTGAACTTTTTGGTTAGATCTTTTATTTGAGTTTTACCCGTGCTCTTGCTTGATTGCTTATTGTATGCTTGTTTGTTTGCGATAGAGTACCCGGAGTGCGAAGCGTGCTACTACGAGTCTCTAGGTTTCGCGGATCATCAGCAAGGCAAGTAACACTTTGATCATACCTCTTACTATCCACTTTAATTGCATTAGATCAATCCTCAAACAATTGCATGGTTAGGATCTGAATTAAATTGTGGGTTTGGGAAGTAGATGAGGTAGTACCTATTCACCTGTTTATTATCAAACCTTGGGAGTTACTTCTACGCTATGCTTATATTGCTATGCTATGCTCGTAGATGTGGATTGGGTTTGAGTGTATCCATGACAGTTGTGAGATTGTTAATTAATGGTTCAACTTAAGGTGGCAACTTAAATACACATCTGGGTGGATTGAGGCACCTGGGGAATCCAGTGATTGCCTGTATTTTTTTGGAAATCCCGGGATACCGTGTGATTCTCCTATGGACTGCCACCCAGGCTCAAAGGGATCATGAGATTATTCATACTAGAAACTTCCGTGTGCAGCCACAAGCTATTATGGGCTCTAGCATAGTTGATTAAGTCGTGTGAACTCTTACAGTGGTAGACTAGCAGATGTAGGGGATGTAGGTGGTACGGTCTACCCATCGTAAGGTGCTAACGCTTCTGAAAGACTATGTCTCGGTCATCCGTTTCTCAAACATCTTATAGTGCGAGAAACCAAACGGAGGAGATTGAGTCTTGTGGGGAAAAGTGCGCAAACCTCTGCAGAGTGTATAAACTAATCATGGTTAGTCGTGTCCCCGGTTATGGACATCTTGAGTATATGGTTCTTGGATTATCATGTTGATCTCATCACTACTTAATTAATTTGATTGGGTTGTTAATGATTACTTTTAATTGGGATTGAGAGGGGGTTTACCTTCTCAATATTTTTTCAACAAACTTTGTAGTTAAATAAAACTTATTCCGTTGAAGTAGGGAAAAATTGGCTTTTTGCAAAAACATATTAACCCTACAGCCTCCACCAGCCATATATGCATGTAGTGATAGCATTATTCTATTCTTTATCCTGTGTGTTACATTGCCAGCATATTCCATGTGCTGACCCGTTTTCGGGCTGCAACGTATCATGTTGCAGACTTTTCAGACGACGAGTAAGGAGCCTTAGGTCGTGGTCTTTCACTCAGTGATGCCGTTGGAGTTGATGGATTCACTTTATCTTCCAAGCCTTCCGCTGTTATCATTTTAGATGGCCTTAAGCCATATTTATTGTAATAAGTTCTCTTTTGAGACATTCGATGTAATAAGTGTGTGATTGCTACTCTGTTATAAATCCTTCAAGTACTGTGTGTGTCAGCATTACCGATCCAGGGATGACACTTATGCACAGAGATCAGACTGTTTGAGGTCTGGTCACTACAATTTTTGTGAAAACGTTTTAGAAGTGGGGGAGATGAAAACGAGAGGCAAATGACAAATAATATAAATGCAAGGAGATGAAAGTTTATGCGAGATGTTGATGATGTCTCCCCGACAACGGCGCCAGAAATTCTTCCTGCTACTTGTGAGCTGCGTTGGGATTTCCCGGAAGAGGAGAGGATGATGCAGTACAGTAGAGATAAGTATTTCGCTCAGTTAAGAACCAAGATTATCAATCCAGTAGGAGAACCAAGCAACACTTTGTTAGCAGTACCTACACACAAAATAACAAATACTTGCACCCAACGCGAACAAGGGGTTGTCAATCGCTCGGCAGTTAATTGCAAGGATTAAATCTCGTAGTGATAGATAGATAGATAAAATAAAAAATAGAATACAGTAAATAAAATTGAAGCAAAGTATTTTTGGCATTTTAGTATATGATAAAAATAAGACCCCCGGGCCATAGTTTTCACTAGAGGCTTCTTTCTTGAAAATAACATATGGTTGGTAAACAAACTACTGTTGGGCAATTGATAGAAAAGCGAATAATCATGATGATATCCAAGGCAATGATCATGTATATAGGCATCACGTCTTGCATCTACTACTATTACTCCACACATCGACCACTATCCAGCATGCATCTAGAATATTAAGTTCATAAAGAACGAGTAACGCCTTGAGCAAGATGACATGATGTAGACAAAGTAAACTCACGCATGAATAAACTTCATCTTTTTATCCTTAATGGCAACAATATAAATACGTGTATTGTCCCTTTCTGTCACTGGGATATAGATTACCGCAAGATTGAACCCATTACAAAGCACCTATCCTATTGCAAGAAAAATCAATCTAGTTGGCCAAATCAAATCAATAGATCGGAGAGAAATACAAAGCCATAATAATCATGCATAAAAGAGTTTAGAGAAGACTCGAATGCTATTCATGGATAATCTGATCATAAACTCTCAATTAATCAAATCCTAATAAACACACCGTGAAAAGTGATTACATCGAATAGACCTCCAAAAACATCGAGGAGAACATTGTATTAAAGATCAAAGAGAGAGAATTAGCCTTCTAGCTACTAGATATGGACCATAGGTCTGTGGTAATTACTCACACATCATCGGAAAGGCAACAAGGTTGGTGTAGAGCCCCTTCGTGGTCGATTTCCCCTCCGGTAGAGTACCGGAAAAAGCCTCCAGATGGGATCTCACAAGAACAAAAGCTTGCAGCGGCGGAAAAAGTATTTTGGATGGCTCTCTGTTGTTTTCTCGATTTTAGAGAATTGATAGAGGCGGAAATAGGTCAAATGGATGCTCGTGGGCCCCACAAGCCACCAGGGCGTGCCCTGGTGCCTTGTGGGCTACTCCTTCATCTTCGTCCCTCTCCCGAAGCTTACAGGGTCTCTTATGTCCAAGAAAATCTCCAAAAAGTTTTGTGGCAATTGGACTTCGTTTGTTACTGATATTCTGGAAAACCAAAAACAGGCAAAAAGCAGCTACTAGCACCTGGCACTAAGTTAACAGGTTAGTCCAAAAAATGATATATAATGACATATAATTGCATATAAAACATCCAAGATTGATACTCTAGTAGCATGGAACAATAAAAAATTATAGATACGTTGGGGACATATCACAGCCGAGGCGAGCGCAATGGCAAGTGGGGCGCGATGGTGGTGGGCGGGCGGGGAGCGGGGGTGGCGGGCGCAGTGGCACGGGTGCCCCGTAAGTACGAAAAGCCGAGGACAAGTGCGGGCGGCCGACGAACGCGTGTGCAGTCCGACATGTGAGCAACTACCTTTGCCACACGTTTCTATCATGTGTTTGACCTTTAGAACAAACCTAATTCTTTTATCGTACGGTTACAAAAGGTTGTATCGGAAGTACGCGCCGTGACCGGCCCAAATTTGGGCCGGGTGACCGGTGTCTATCACTGTTCTTATATTATACTAGCAAAAGAGTACGTGCGTTAAAATGAGAGAAGAAAATACCGTCCGTCCAAACCAAATAACCATGACTAAGACCCCAATAGGTCTTGCCGAGGCATCTCTCTCAGCATAAGATAGAAATCTGATTTGTTTTATGCAAGATTTTGCCGAGGCATACATGTACGGTTATTGAGGTTTGTTTCATCTCCAATTTGGCTTTGATAAGGCGTTCATTGCAATCCGGGTTGGTGTCAGTACGAAAGAAAGATGAATCGGGTGTCATTGATTAAGGTTGCACCCTAAATAGCATTTAAAAATATATTTAATAGATAAAATAACATTATATTCATATTCTATGTATTTTTCTAATTAAATTTTATACTATAACAAGGTAAAATTAAAGTCAGGGTTTAAAAGATATGGGTATTTAAACGGCTGTTTAGGATGACTAGTAATAGTGTACGTGCAATGCATGTTTATATTAGGTAGGATATTAGTTCCACGTTATATTAGGTAAGATATATCTGTTGCACGTTTCTTGCAAAAAAATCTATTGCACGTTGTCATTTGGTAAGATATCAATTACTTTTTCGCGGGAATGGCAGGATATTAATTACATGGCAGATTTCAAGGGATATTGTTGAGTCAAAACGTGTTTATAACAAATGGCAGTGGTGTGTAATTAGAGCGTTAAACGTGTTTGGTGCTCAACATTGGAGCGATTTGAACCGCTAGATAATATGATTTGACGGTCGAGATGGTTTGGATCTGCCCATCTGGGTCTTTTTATATTGATATAGATATAGATATAGATGCAGTTTTCGGGGACTAAACGGGGTGGATATGAGGTATATCTTTGGGAAATGTTTATATTCATCCGACTGATTTATGACGACGCGTAAACCGCCAACTGCACCGTCCAATTAGCAATCTCGTCCGTAGGAGCACGCTGTGCGTCTTGCATGTGGCTGGTCCCCACAACAGCTATCGTGATTCTTTTTACTTTTTTCTTTTCCTGCCCACGTGATTTGCTAGTGGCTGCCTCTTTGCATGCGGCTGCCTCTTTGTGCACGAGTTAGCTTGCATGGGCGGCGATGGTTGATGCTGCGACCGGCTACTTGTCGTGCATACGGCACTGGAGTGCTGGGAGCTAGCCGCCGGGTGCTGCGAGACCGGCCATCGACACGCCGCGAGCCGGTGCTTCAAGGGGAGGGTCGTGGATGTCTACTGCATGTTCTGCACTTCAACAACGACATTGCTACAAGATCGTCTTGGTGGTATGCCGCATTCGTTGCCGGCGATGGTGGGATAACGGAGCGCCAGGGGCTGCAATTCACATCCTCTACTTCGGGCATCCTTGGCTGCTGCAATGGAGCATCACTGGAACGCTGAGCCATTGGAACCTCACAAATGCTGCTATTAATGGAGTGCCGCAGGGCTGTCGGAGCATCCTCGGTGCGGCAAATGGAGCATCGTTGTGCCTTCAGAATCTCGCGGGTGTTGAAATGGAGCATCGCTTGGCTGCTGAAACATGGCTGGTGCTGCAACGGAGCATCGCCTGGTCGTTGGTGTTGGGGAACGTAGTAATTTCAAAAAAATTCCTACGCACACACAAGATCATGGTGATGCATAGCAACGAGAGGGCAGAGTGTTGTCCACGTACCCTCGTAGACCGAAAGCGGAAGCATTAGCACAACGCGGTTGATGTAGTCGTACGTCTTCACTATCCGACCGATCAAGTACCGAACGCACGGCACCTCCGAGTTCAGCACACGTTCAGCCCGATGACGTCCCTCGAACTCCGATCCAGCCGAGTGTTGAGGGAGAGTTTCGTCAGCACGACGGCGTGGTGACGATGGTGATGTTCTACCGACGCAGGGCTTCGCCTAAGCACCGCTACAGTACTATCGAGGTGGACTATGGTGGAGGGGGGCACCGCACACGGCTAAAAGATCAAACGATCAATTGTTGTGTCTCTAGGGTGCCCCCCTACCCCCGTATATAAAGGAGCAAGGGGAAGAGGTGCGGCCAGCCAGAAGGGGCGCGCCAGGAGGAGTCCTACTCCCACCGGGAGTAGGACTCCCTCCCTTTTCCTTGTTGGACTAGGAGTGGAGGGGGAAAGAGGAGGGAGAGAGGAAGGAAAGGGGGGGCGCCGCCCCCTCTCCTTGTCCTATTCGGACTAGGGGGGAGGGGTGCACGGCCCTGCCCTGGCCGCCTCTCCTCTCTTCCACTAAGGCCCACTATGGCCCATTAAGCCCCCGGGGGGTTCTGGTAACCTCCCGGTACTCCGGTAAAATTCCGATTTCACCCAGAACACTTCCGATATCCAAACATAGGCTTCCAATATATCAATTTTCATGTCTCAACCATTTCGAGACTCCTCGTCATGTCCGTGATCACATCCGGGACTCCGAACAACCTTCGGTACATCAAAACATATAAACTCATAATATAACTGTCATCGAAACTTTAAGCGTGCGGACCCTACGGGTTCGAGAACTATGTAGACATGACCGAGACACGTCTCCGGTCAATAGCCAATAGCGGAACCTGGATGCTCATATTGGCTCTCACATATTCTACGAAGATTTTTATCGGTTAGACCGCATAACAACATACGTTGTTCCCTTTGTCATCGGTATGTTACTTGCCCGAGATTCGATCGTCGGTATCTCAATACCTAGTTCAATCTCGTTACCGGCAAGTCTCTTTACTCATTCCATAATACATCATCCCGCAAGAAACTCATTAGTTGCAATGCTTGCAAGGCTTAAGTGATGTGCATTACCGAGAGGGCCCAGAGATACCTCTCCGACAATCGGAGTGACAAATCCTAATCTCGAAATACGCCAACCCAACAAGTACCTTCGGAGACACCTGTAGAGCACCTTTATAATCACCCAGTTACGTTGTGACGTTTGGTAGCACACAAAGTGTTCCTCTGGTAAATGGGAGTTGCATAATCTCATAGTTATAGGAACATGTATAAGTCAAGAAAGAAAGCAATAAACGATCGAGTGCTAAGCTAACGGAATGGGTCAAGTCAATCACATCATTCTCCTAATGATGTGATCCAATTAATCAAATGACAACTCATGTCTATGGCTAGGAAACATAACCATCTTTGATCAACGAGCTAGTCAAGTAGAGGCATACTAGTGACACTTTGTTTGTCTATGTATTCACACATGTATCAAGTTTCCGGTTAATACAATTCTAGCATGAATAATAAACATTTATCATGAAATAAGGAAATAAATAATAACTTTATTATTGCCTCTAGGGCATATTTCCTTCAATCTCCCACTTGCACTAGAGTCAATAATCTAGTTCACATCGCCATGTGATTTAACATCAATAGTTCACATCACCATGTCATTAACACCCATAGTTCACATCGTCATGTAACCAACACCCAAAGGTTTTACTAGAGTCAATAATCTAGTTCACATCGCTATGTGATTAACACCCAAAGAGTACTAAGGTGTGAGCATGTTTTGCTTGTGAGATAATTTTAGTCAACGGGTCTGTCACATTCAGATCCGTAAGTATTTTGCAAATTTCTATGTCTACAATGCTCTGCACGGAGCTACTCTAGCTAATTTCTCCCACTTTCAATATGTATCTAGACCGAGACTTAGAGTCATCTAGATTAGTGTCAAAACTTGCATGGACGTAACCCTTTACGACGAACCTTTTGTCACTTCCATAATCGAGAAACATATCCTTATTCCACTAAGGATAATTTTGATCGATGTCTAGTGATCTACTCCTAGATCACTATTGTACTCCCTTGCCAAAATCAGTGTAGGGTATACAATAGATCTGGTACACAGCATGGCATACTTTATAGAACCTATGGTCGAGGCATAGGGAATGACTTTCATTCTCTTTCTATCTTCTGCCGTGGTCGGGCTTTGAGTCTTACTCAATTTCACACCTTGTAACACAGGCAAGAACCCTTTCTTTGCTTGATCCATTTTGAACTTCTTCAAAACTTTGTCAAGGTATGTGCTTTGTGAAAGTCCAGTTAAGTGTCTTGATCTATCTCTATAGATCTTGATGCCCAATATATACGCAGCTTCATCGAGGTCTTTCTTTGAAAAACTCCTTTCAAACACTCCTTTATGCTTTGTAGAATAATTCTACATTATTTCCGATCAACAATATGTCATTCACATATACTTATCAGAAATGTTGTAGTGCTCCCACTCACTTTCTTGTAAATACAGGCTTCACCGCAAGTCTGTATAAAACTATATCCTTTGATCAACTTATCAAAGCGTATATTCCAACTCCGAGATGCTTGCACCAGTCCATAGATGGATCGCTGGAGCTTGCATATTTTGTTAGCACCTTTAGGATTGACAAAACCTTATGGTTGCATCATATACAACTCTTCTTTAATAAATCCATTAAGGAATGCTGTTTTGTTTATCCATTTGCCAGATTTCATAAAATGCGGCAATTACTAACATGATTCGGACAAACTTAAGCATAGATACGAGTGAGAAACTCTCATCGTAGTCAACACCTTGAACTTGTCGAAAACCTTTTGCGACAATTCTAGCTTTGTAGATAGTAACACTACTATCAGCGTCCGTCTTCCTCTTGAAGATCCATTTAATCTCAATGGCTCGCCGATCATTGGGCAAGTCAATCAAAGTCCATACTTTGTTCTCATACATGGATCGCATCTCAGATTTCATGGCCTCAAGCCATTTCGCGGAATCTGGGCTCATCATCACTTCCTCATAGTTCCTAGGTTTATCATGGTCTAGTAACATGACTTCCAGTACATGATTACCGTACCACTCTGGTGCGGATCGTGCTCTGGTTGATCTACGACGTTCTGTAGTAACTTGATCCGAAGTTTTATGATCATCATCATTAACTTCCTCACTAATTGGTGTACGCATCACTGGAACTGATTTCTGTGATGAACTATTCTCCAATTCGGGAGAAGGTACAATTACATCATCAAGTTTTACTTTCCTCCCACTCACTTCTTTCGAGAGAAACTCCTTCTCCGGAAAGGATCCATTCTTAGCAACGAATGTCTTGCCTTTGGATCTGTGATAGAAGGTGTACCCAACTGTCTTCTTTGGGTATCCTATGAAGACACATTTCTCCTATTTGGGTTTGAGCTTATCAGGATGAAACTTTTTCACATAAGCATCGCAACCCCAAACTTTAAGAAACGACAACTTTGGTTTCTTGCCAAACCACAGTTCATAAGGCGTCGTCTCAACAGATTTTGATGGTGCCCTATTTAACGTGAATGCAGCTGTCTCTAATGCATAACCCCAAAACGATAGTGGTAGATCGGTAAGAGACATCATAGATCGCACCATATCTAATAAAGTATGGTTATGACGTTCAGACACACCATTACACTGTGGTGTTCCAGGTGGCGTGAGCAGTGAAACTATTTCACATTGTTTTAACTGAAGACCAAACTCACAACTCAAATATTCTTTTCCATGATCAGATCGTAGAAACTTTATTTTCTTGTTACGATGATTTTCTACTTCACTCTGAAATTATATGAACTTTTCAAATGTTTCAGACTTCTGTTTCATTAAGTAGATATACCCATATCTGCTCAAATCATCTGTGAAGGTCAGAAAATAATGATACCCGCTACGAGCCTCAATATTCATCGGACCACATACATCAGTATGTATGATTTCCAACAAATCTGTTGCTTGCTCCATTGTTCCGGAGAACGGCGTTTTAGTCATCTTGCCCAAGAGGCATGGTTCGCAAGCATCAAGTGATTCATAATCAAGTGATTCCAAAATCCCATCAGCATGGAGTTTCTTCATGCGCTTTACACCAATATGACCTAAACGGCAGTGCCACAAATAAGTTGCACTATCATTTTTAACTTTGCATCTTTTGGCTTTAATATTATGAATATGTGTATCACTACGATCGAGATCCAACGAACCATTTTCATTGGGTGTGTAACCATATAAGGTTTTATTCATATAAACAGAACAACAATTATTCTCTAACTTAAATGAATAACCGTATTGCAATAAACATGATCAAATCATATTCATGCTCAATGCAAACACCAAATAACACTTATTTAGGTTCAACACTAATCCCGAAAGTATAGGGAGTGTGCGATGATGATCATATCAATCTTGGAACTACTTCCAACACACATCGTCACCTTGCCTTTTACTAGTTTCTATTTATTCTGCAACTCCCGTTTCGAGATACTACTCTTAGCAACTGAACCAGTATCAAATGCCGAGGGGTTGCTATAAACACTAGTAAAGTACACATCAATAGCATGTCTATCCAATATACCTTTGTTCACTTTTCCATCCTTCTTATCCACCAAATACTTGGGGTAGTTCCGCTTCCAGTGACCAGTCCCTTTGCAGTAGAAGCACTTAGTCTCAGGCTTAGGACCAGACTTGGGCTTCTTCACTTGAGCAGCAACTTGCTTGTAGTTCTTCTTGAAGTTCCCCTTCTTCCCTTTGCCCTTTTCTTGAAACTAGTGGTCTCGTCAACCATCAACACTTGATGTTTTTCTTGATTTCTACCTTCGTCGAATTCAGCATCACGAAAAGCTTGGGATTTGTTTCTGTTATCCCTTGCATATTATAGTTCATCACGAAGTTCTACTAACTTGGTGATGGTGACTAGAGAATTCCGTCAATCACTATTTTATCTGGAAGATTAACTCCCACTTGATTCAAGCGATTGCAGTACCCAGACAATCTGAGCACATGCTCACTGCTTGAGCTATTCTCCTCCATCTTTTAGCTGTAGAACTTGTTGGAGACTTCATATCTCTCAACTCGGGTATTTGCTTGAAATATTAAATTCAACTCCTGGAACATCTCATATGGTCCATGACGTTCAAAACGTCTTTGAAGTCCTGATTCTAAGCCGTTAAGCATGGTGCACTAAACTATCAAGTAGTCATCATATTGAGCTAGCCAAACGTTCATAACGTCTGCATCTGCTCCTGCAATAGGTCTGTCACCTAGCGGTGCATCAAGGACATAATTCTTCTGTGCAGCAATGAGGATAAACCTCAGATCATGGACCCAGTCCGCATCATTGCTACTATCATCTTTCAACATAATTTTTCTCTAGGAACATATCAAAATAAACATAGGGAAGCAACAACGCGAGCTATTGATCTACAACATAATTTGCAAAATACTATCAGGACTAAGTTCATGATAAATTTAAGTTCAATTAATCATATTACTTAAGAACTCCCACTTAGATAGACATCCCTCTAATCTTCTAAGTGATCACGTGATCCATATCAACTAAACCATGTCCGATCATCACGTGAGATGGAGTAGTTTCAACGGTGAACATCACTATGTTGATCATATCTACTATATGATTCACGCTCGACCTTTCGGTCTCCGTGTTCCGAGGCCATATCTGTTATATGCTAGGCTCGTCAAGCTTAACCTGAGTATTCCGCGTGTGCAACTGTTTTGCACCCGTTGTATTTGAACGTAGAGCCTATCACACCCGATCATCACGTGGCGTCTCAGCACGAAGAACTTTCGCAACGGTGCATACTCAGGGAGAACACTTATACTTTGATAATTTAGTGAGGGATCATCTTATAATGCTACCGTCAATCAAAACAAGATAAGATGCATAAAAGATAAACATCACATGCAATCAATATAAGTGATATGATATGGCCATCATCATATTGTGCTTGTGATCTCCATCTCCAAAGCACCGTCATGATCACCATCGTCACCGGCGTGACACCTTGATCTCCATCGTAGCATCGTTGTCGTCTCGCCAATCTTATGCTTCTACGACTATCGCTACCGCTTAGTGATAAAGTAAAGCATTACAGGGCGATTGCATTGCATACAATAAAGCGACAACCATATGGCTCATGCCAGTTGCCGATAACTCGGTTACAAAACATGATCATCTCATACAATAAAATTTAGCATCATGTCTTGACCAAATCACATCACAACATGCCCTGCAAAAACAAGTTAGACGTCCTCTACTTTGTTGTTGCAAGTTTTACGTGGCTGCTACTGTGCTTAGCAAGAACCGTTCTTACCTACGCATCAAAACCACAACGATAGTTTGTCAAGTTGGTGTTGTTTTCACCTTCGCAAGGACCGGGCGTAGCCACACTCGGTTCAACTAAAGTTAGAGAAACTGACACCCGCCAGCCACCTCTGTGCAAAGCACGTCGGAAGAACCAGTCTCGCGTAAGCGTACGCGTAATGTCGGTCCGGGCCGCTTCATCCAACAATACCGCCGAACCAAAGTATGACATGCTGGTAAGCAGTATGACTTATATCGCCCACAACTCACTTGTGTTCTACTCGTGCATATAACATCAACGCATAAAACCAGGCTCGGATGCCACTGTTGGGGAACATAGTAATTTCAAAAAAAAATCCTATGCACACGCAAGATCATGGTGATGCATAGCAACTAGAGGGGAGAGTGTTGTCCACGTACCCTCGTAGACCGAAAGCGGAAGCGTTAGCACAACGCGGTTGATGTAGTCGTACGTCTTCACGATCCGACCGATCAAGTACCGAACGCACGGCACCTTCGAGTTCAGCACACGTTCAGCCCGATGACGTCCCTCGAACTCCGATCCAGCCGAGTGTTGAGGGAGATTTTCATCAGCACGACGGCGTGGTGACGATGATGATGTTCTACCGACGCAGGGCTTCGCCTAAGCACCGCTACAGTATTATCGAGGTGGACTATGGTGGAGGGGGGCACCGCACACGGCTAAAAGATCAAACGATCAATTGTTGTGTCTCTAGGGTGCCCCCTGCCCCCGTATATAAAGGAGCAAGGGGAAGAGGTGCGGCCAGCCAGAAGGGGCGTGCCAGGAGGAGTCCTACTCCTAGGACTCCCTCCCCTTTCCTTGTTGGACTAGGAGTGGAGGGGGAAAGAGGAGGGAGAGAGGAAGGAAAGGGGGGCGCCGGCCCCCTCTCCTTGTCCTATTCGGACTAGGGGGAGGGGCGCGCGGCCCTGCCCTGGCCGCCTCTCCTCTCTTCCACTAAGGCCCACTATGGCCCATTAAGCCCCCGGGGGGTTCTGGTAACCTCCCGGTACTCCGGTAAAATTCCGATTTCACCCGGAACACTTCCGATATCCAAACATAGGCTTCCAATATATCAGTCTTCATGTCTTGACCATTTCGAGACTCCTCGTCATGTCCGTGGTCACATCCGGGACTCCGAACAACCTTCGGTACATCAAAACATATAAACTCATAATATAACTGTCATCGAAACTTTAAGCGTGCGGACCCTACGGGTTCGAGAACTATGTAGACATGACCGAGACACGTCTCCGGTCAATAGCCAATACCGGAACCTGGATGCTCATATTGGCTCTCACATATTCTACGAAGATCTTTATCGGTCAGATCGCATAACAACATACGTTGTTCCCTTTGTCATCGGTATGTTACTTGCCCAAGATTCGATCGTCGGTATCTCAATACCTAGTTCAATCTCGTTACCGGCAAGTCTCTTTACTCGTTCCGTAATACATCATCCCGCAACAAACTCATTAGTTGCAATGCTTGCAAGGCTTAAGTGATGTGCATTACCGAGAGGGCCCAGAGATACCTCTCCGACAATCGGAGTGACACATCCTAATCTCGAAATACGCCAACCCAACAAGTACCTTCGGAGACACCTGTAGAGCACCTTTATAATCACCCAGTTATGTTGTGACGTTTGGTAGCACACAAAGTGTTCCTCCGGTAAACGGGAGTTGCATAATCTCATAGTTATAGGAACATGTATAAGTAATGAAGAAAGCAATAGCAACATACTAAACCATCGAGTGCTAAGCTAACGAATGGGTCAAGTCAATCACTTCATTCTCCTAATGATGTGATCCGGTTAATCAAATGACAACTCATGTCTATGGCTAGGAAACATAACCATCTTTGATCAACGAGCTAGTCAAGTAGAGGCATACTAGTGACAATTTGTTTGTCTATGTATTCACACATGTATCAAGTTTCCGGTTAATACAATTCTAGCATGAATAAGAAACATTTATCATAAAATAAGGAAATAAATAATAACTTTATTATTGCCTCTAGGGCATATCTCCTTCAGTTGGAGCATTGTCGGTGCTGCAATGGAGCATCGCCGCGTCGCCAGAACCTCGCGGGCGTTGCAACAGTGCGTCGCCGGGCCGCCGGACCATGTCTGGTGCTGCAACGGAGCATCACCGGGCCGCCAGACCATGTCTGGTGCTGCAACGGAGCATCACCGGGCCGCCGGAGCATGGTTGGTGCTGTGACCGAGCATCACAGGGCCGTCGGAGTATCATCAGTGCTGCAATGGAGCATAGTCATGCCGCCGGAACCTCACGGATGTTGCAATGAAGTGTCGCCGGGCTGACGGAGCATGGCCGGTGCTGCAGTGGAGCATCGTCCGTGCTGCAATGAAGCATAGTCGTTGTGCCGGAACCTCACGGATGTTGCAATGAAGTGTCGCTCGGCCGCCGGCCGGGCCATGGCCGGTGTTGCAACAGAGCATCGCTGGGCCGTCGGAGCATCATCGGTGCTGCAACAGAACATCGTTGCGCCGCCGGAACCTCGCGGGCGTTTCAATGGAGCATCGTCGGGCCGCCAAAGCATTGCAATGGGGCATTGTCGCATGGCCCGAGCATTTCCGATGCTTCAAGGGATGGTCACCGGAGTGTCGTTGCTGCTGCAATCCCGGAGCTTGCTGGTGCTGTAGCCATGGCTGGTGTGTGGCGAGCTCACCGACGTTGACGTCAGATGTCCGGTGCAACCTGAGCATTGCGGGTGGTGCAAGCAAAAGGTAGTGCTGCAAGTTGGCGAGCTACGATTCTCGTCGGAGCTATGTGTGCCACGCGGGAAGCGAGAATTCTGCATTGCACGTACTGGTGGTTGGAGCGATATGGCCGTATTGTGATGGCGTGGTTCTGAGGATCACGTTGCCCGAATCAATGGCTGTCAAGCCGGCTGATCTTTTCTTAAAATCAGCCGGATGACGCCTAGCAGGCTCCTATATTTTTTCCCATTGCAATGCACAGACATAAACTAATAACCAAGCTCATGGGTAATACTCCCTCCATTTCTAAATATAAGGCTTTTTAGAGATTTTAATAAAAGCTACACACGAATGTATATAAGAGCAACTCCAATGGGGCGACCCATTTCGTCCGCCAGTGTCCGTTTGGGTCGGCGCGGACAAAAGTGGCGGCCCAACGCGCCGACCCAAACGGACGCACGTCCGTTTTTCGTCCGCGGGCGACCCATTCCAGGCCCAATTTTGAGCTGGATTTGCGTCGGCGTGGACACGAGACGGACGCGCGCGCGCCTACTCCTCTCCCCGGGCCCGCCGGTCGGTGGTAGCCACCAACATTCCTCCCAATTTCCCCAAAAAAGCTCTCGCCCGCGCGCGCCCCCGCCCCCCAACCAGCTATGGAGGACGCCATCGACCTCGACCTCGACGCCGCTGCCGGCCTCGCCTCCCTCGCCTCGCCCGGCGCCGTCGCCCCCTCCGGGAAAGGCAAGCCTCATGCCCCGCGCAAGACCGCCGCCGCGACCAAGCCGAAGAAGGCGCTGATGCCCGAACAGCGGGCAAGGGAGTCGGCCAAGAGGAAGGGCCGGAGGCACGCCGCGGACGCAAGGGATGAGGCCGCCGCGCAGGCCGCTGCCGTCGCCGCCGCGCAGCAGGAGTTCACCAACGCCCGCGTCGCCGCGGCAACGAGGGAGGCGCTCTACATGCTAGGGGTAAACCCTAGCCAGCACAGCATCCTCCAAGCCGCCGTCACCGCGGCCAGCACCGGCTCGTCGGCATTTCCTCAGATGGTGCTGCCCGACTCACCCCGCGCGTCGGCTTGCAACCCGGTCCCCGGCTTCCACGTCTACCCGCAGGCCTCCCGCCTCTTCGGGGAGTGCTCACCCGACGTGAGCGTGGTCGCGCCTTCCACGCCCGCGCCCACGCCCATCGACCTCAATGCCACCCCGGTGGTCGGTGGCTCGTCGTCCGGCGGCACGAGGAAACGCACGCGACAGACGCCGGCCGGCGGGCTCCCGGACGCCCGTAACCTGTTCGAGGAAATGTCGTCCGCCGTCGACGAGGACTACATGCAAAACCTCATCTTCGAGGGTGGTGCGCCGGGCGCTGGCTACGATCCCGACGAGACACAAAGCCAGGACGGCCGCGGGGCGTTCACGCCGGCCGCTGGCTATGATCCCGATCAGGCGGCCTTCATGCGTGATCAGGTCGGCATCGACCTGGACGGCTTCCTCCTCGACCACGAGTTTCCAGAGGACTATGGGCTAGAGGAAGAGGACGAGTGCGACATCGAAGTGGAGCCTTTGTTCGAGGACGAGCTCGCCAACCAAACCGCCTTTGTTCGAGGACACGTGCCGGCATGAGACATGGCCGCTGGCATGATCGGCCGCGGGCCTTTTTTATTTAAAAGTTGAATGTGGACATGAAATGGGTTGGCGCGTTGGACGCATTGCCGACCCAAATGCAAAACTGGGCGAACGCCGGGCAGGCGGCCGACCCAAACGGACAAAAAGCGGACAAATGCGCCGTCCGTTTGGGTTGCCCCATTGGAGTTGCTCTAAATGTATTTTAAAGTGTAGGTTTACTCGTATGTAGCGTGCATTGGAATCTCTATAAAAAGTCTGATAGTACTAGACTATTTAGGAACGGAGGGGTAGTTAGGTATGGCTCAGTTCGGTTCGGTTTATCGGTTCGGTAACTAAAAGCCCGGGCCTGGTACAACTGTTTCGTTCAACCTGGCTGTTGCGTATTAGTAGAGGAATGCTATTCCTACGGACAACGGACAGATTCCTATAGAAAATAAACTAAATGCTATCATTAGGCCAGAAACTATATCAATTGCTAAACGTGTCTTACTCTTACACGACACGGCTTGCAGGAGCAGGATGATTTAAGCACTTATGTAAGCTTGAGAGATAATGAGAAACCACAAGAGTTTATCGGAAACGGCGGGATCGATGGAGGCGGCCGCTGAGGACCGTATCAGCCTTCTCCCGGACTGCTTGCTGGGCACCATCGTCTCCCTTCTCCCAATCAAGGAAGCAGCCCGCACCATGCAACTCTGCCGCCGCTGGCAATCCATCTGGCCGTCCCCGCCTCTCGACCTCGACCTCACCGCCGACAAGTCAGATATCCCCTCCACCGTCCGGTCCATCTTACGTATCCTTTCCTCCCACGGTGGATATCAATTTCCGAAATTTCGCATATTTCAGTGGTGTCCGAAATATTTCTAACCCCGAAATTTTGATCCAGATTCATACTGATTTCAAAATAAATTTAAATTATGCTAAAATTCATTAAAATTAAATGAAATTTGAAATCTCAAAATCCGAAATATGCGAAATTTCCACCGAAATTATTTTGTTTGCGAAATTAAAAACCTTGATCGTGACCACCCTCATTCTCAACATGAAGTTCAGTGATTGCAACGAACTGACCAAGGCTGCCGGCGTGTTAAGCTTATTTCCATCTCTGCAGGACCTTCGGATTTGGTGCCTCAGCTCCGGTTCCAAGGATAAGCTGGATGCGTGTGGACCGTGGCTACCGGCAGTAGCTGAGACAATTATCTGCCTACATAAGCATCTCAAACATGTGCGATTGCTAGGGTATTGTGGCATCAGAGGGGAGAAGCAATTTGCAAGGTTTCTTATGGCTGGAGCAAAAGCTCTGACGGGCGGGGCGATCTCCAGAGTAGCGGTGTCGCCGCCTTTCATGCGGACAGGGGCGACAAGGGCAACAGGCGGGGCGACTACGGGGTCGCCGCCGGGGATTGCTGGCGTTGCCCTTTCCGGCGGGAGGAGGCGGGTGGGCGGCCGGTTCTGGGCGCTCGCCGATGACGGCGCCGGGGACTCGGATGAGGACGACGGCGACCCGTCGGGCGTTACGTCTCCGTCTCCTTCCGACGTCATTTGCGAGGCATTTCAACTTGGGTACCCGGAGGACGAGGTGGCTTTGCTCGTAGATCGGGCAATCCCCTCCGATGATTCGGCGAGGAAGGGACTACGGGCGGAGGACCAGATCGAGGTCGTCAGGCGGGTAGTTCACCGGCGTACGGCGACGACGGCGATCCGACCTTGGAAGGGTCCTTTACCTAAGGTTAGTCTTCCAAAACCTACTTTGTCCGATTTCTTCACAGAGGATGCTTGGAAGTTCGTTACGAGGAAGAAGAAACGGCGGCGCAGGCGCCGGCGCCGGCGGCCGCCAATCACGCCGTGATCCGGGAGGCGCGGTTCATGCGTTTGAATCAGTTGCTTGGCCCAGATGGGCTGGCTGCGGCCGCGATGGGTGGGTGTGGGCCTGCGAGTGGGCCAACGCCGCCGATTGCTCTTTGCGTCACTGCTGCGACTCAGATGGAGAGCGGGCCGCTTTCGGCTGGGTATGTGGCCCAGTCCGAAGAGCTCACTGCTGGGCCAGTGCTAGTGGGGGACTTGGACGAGACGGTTGGATACGTGCGAGAGGCATGCATCGACTCGTCGATTCCATCTAGTCCCGTCGCGCGCCGTAGGGTTCGTCGTCGGGTTCCTCACCGTCTCGCAGATCATGGTGGCCGCGCCCGGCGTATTCCTCCGTTGCTTCCCATGGCGGGTCAGGGGCCCCCAGGAAAGGGTTCGGCGGAGCCGGCCGGGGCTGCCCGTGTTGGAGTGGTGCCGCAGGTTGGTGCCGGTGGCGCTCACCGTGGAGTGCCGGCGGCGGCCCGGGGTGCTGTCCCGGCTGGGGCTAATGCGCCCATCGGGCGCGGTGGTGGTGTTCCCGTCCGTCAACCTTCTTCGGCTCCGGTTGTCGCGGGCAGGGGAGGGAGCAGCCGTCCGCCAAGCCCGGCGAATCTGGCCGCCGCGAGTCGGGCCGGTGCCGATGGTGCCCGTCCGCCGCTGCAGCGCCCGGTGGTGCAGCCTGGTTCGTTACCTCATGCAGGGCGCGGTGGAGTGAGGCCCTCCCAGCCAGTCACTGCAGTAGCGGGGAGAGGTGCCCCTCCGCCAAGACCTCCGGCGCCGGCTTCCGTGGGGCGGGGGGTCGCGCCGGTTGCACCTCGTGCCGCGCCACCGCCACACTATGTCGCGAGACCGGCGCAAAAGCGTTCGGGCACATTGCAGCCAAGGACTGACGTGGGAGACGGTGGATCAAATGGGCCGCCCAGAGGACAGTGGGGGGATGATGGTGTTGATGCTTACGGGAAAGGCCAGCACCGTGGATCGTCCTCTACGGGTGGAGGTCGCGGTTACGCTTGGCAGAGTGATGGATCTACCGAAAGACCATTCCTGGGTCCGGCGGGCGGTTTTGTCGAAGGGGTTGCTGGACCGAATAATCGGCAGAGAGGTGGATCCCCTGGCCATCGTGGTGGCCGTGGCGGTGGTCGTGGTCGGGCTCGCAAGCCGCTCCCGCCACCGGTGGTGGATGACCTTCAGGCTTCGGATATGGCTGTTGATCCAGTTCGGTCGACTGAGTTGCCTAGCCAGGCTCTGGATGTTGTGACGGCTCTAGCCAACGTGGAGGTTCCAACTTGTGGAGTTGCTGCGGAGGTAGGGGACAGGGCTGAGTCTGAAAGGGCGGCCAAATGGGCGCGAAAGAAAGAGAAGATGCTATGCTATCGCTGTGGTGAGAAGGGCCACTTTATTGCTGAGTGCATGGCGGATCTATGTAACACATGTGGTAAGACTGCTCATATCACAGGGGATTGCCCGGTTTTGCGTGACCAGGCTCCTGCCCTCACGATGTATGGAGTGTACTGTGCTGAGCTCACGTTCTTTGAGTCTCCGGTGGCGAGGGAGATTCGAGTTGAGACTCAAAGTTTGTCTACTGGACTTGTAAAAGCTACCTGCGAAGCGATTTCTGAGGCTCAAATTGTGCAGCGACTCCAGGAACTGGTTCCAGGAGATTTTCAGTGGGAGCTCGTCCAGATTGAGGACGATGTGTTTAGGGTTGATTTCCCTTCGGTGGACGATTTGCAGAAGCTGCTGAGTTTTGGGTTGTGTAAGGTGCCGGGTACTAAGTGTATCCTAGAGTTTCACGAGTGGAAAAAGGTGGAACCTAAGGGCAAACCGCTCACTCAGGTATGGCTACGGTTTTCAGGGGCACCATCTGAGGCTCTGACAGATGCTCGCGTGGTGGCGAGTTTGGGTATGATGGTTGGCAAGACCGAGGATGTGGACATGGCTTTTACCCGCTCACATGGGGTGGCCCGACTCCTGGTGGGGGTTGTGGACATCGATTTTGTCCCAGATCGGGTCAACTGGTTTTATGGGGGAGAGGTGTTCCCTCTTGAGATCGAGTTTGAGGATTCCGAGCTGTTTGCCGAGGTCGCTTCCGATGATGCTATGGATATGCATGAGGGGGATGATGATGCCGGTGCTCGTGGGAACCCGCATGATGAGGCGGGTCGTGACAAGACCAAGGGGTCGAGTCAGGATGCTCAGTTGACAGGTGATGGTCATGGAGTGGAGTCTCCCTCGGATCCGGCGGTACCCATGACTACGTTGCGGTTTGGATCCTTCGAGCCAGCATCTGCTCCTCCCAGGCTTTGGAGTGACAGGGTGGAGTCTGATGATTGTTTTGAGTGTCTGCTTCCGCCGTTAGAGCTTGACGTAGTGGCTAGTCCTACGGAGGATGTGTTGTTCGGGACGCCCGTGGGAGGGGTTCGGGAGGTGGAGTCTCAGGTGGGGCCGACCTCTCCTACCATCTCAGTGGTTTCGGATCGGCAGGCGTCGACCGACTTGGTGGTTCGATCTAGGGAGGGGAGTCGGGGGCAGGCGGCCCCGGTCTCTCCTTTTCTCAGTCTGGCGCCGGTGACACCGGCGACGCCGGTGATGGTAGATTGTGGGGAGGGTTGCAGGGGTCAGGCGGACCCAGCCTTCTCTCCTGTGGGGAGGCCGATGCAGGCGGGGTCGGCCAGCGCTGGGGGAGGGAGCCCGAGGCAGGCGGCCTCGGCTCTTGCCTTCCCGGTTGGGGCGGTGCCACCCGAGCCTGCTGCTGCGCTAGGAGGGGGGCCGAGGCAGGTGGCCCTGGCTCTCCCCTCTTCCCCGGCGGTTAGGAGGACCGCCACTCCTGCGCCGACGGCTCTTCCCTCTGCGTCGGCAGGGGGGTGGGAGGAGGGCATGGGCAGGTGGCCCGCGCCTTCTCCTATCCGTCTATCCCAGTGGACGTGGATCCCCCGGCGGGGTTTGGGAGTCCGCAGTCACCTCCTCCGGTCTCCTCGGTTGATCCTCGGAGGGACTCAGCGCGAGGCTTTACCAGGGAGGAGGTGGTGTCTTTTGGCGGGATCCCAGACCCTGCATCGACGGGGAGACGGTTCAGTGAGAGAGTCCACGAGCTTCCGGAGGTGGATGATATGCAGCAGCGGTGCGCTATGAGGGCCGCCAAGCTTCAGGACGCTGCTATCTCTGCTGGTTTGTCTGTAAACATATCTAATTCGTTATTGCATTTTTCTAATGAGGAGATTATAAATAATGCAAACCAATTGGGAGTTTCACTAGGGGAGTCATATAGTGAGGTTTCCAAGTCGGTGAATGACTTGTTAGATTTGGAGGCGGAGCGTGTCTTAGAAACTATCCGTAATATTGCCGCGGTTAAACCAATGAATGACAATGAGATTGATGCATTAGGGGTTAGAGTGCTCGATACTATGTGTGTGGGTCTAGCACCATCCAATCAGGAGTCTGAGGACGATGATATGCCCATAGAGAATGCAGTTTTTTGTTCCAATGAGCCCGGTTATGAGGATCGGGAGTCAGGACCTAGTAAACCCAAGCGTAAGTGGAAACGGAAAATTTATCCCGATTCTGCAGTTCGTCGGAGTGCTAGAATTCGGACTACTAAAAAATTTCATGATGAGTGATGAAAGGAATCTTTTGGAATAGCAGAGGTCTGAAAGACTTGGCTAAAAGAAGGTTTCTTGCTGAGGCATCACTGGAGCATCGTTTAGATTTTATTGCTCTATCGGAAACTGGTAGAGACAACTTTGCGCCCCAGTTCCTTTCCTCTCTTGTGGGTGGTGTTGATTTTGATTGGCATTGCCTTCCTCCGCGAGGAAGATCGGGTGGTATCTTGCTGGGTGTGAGATGCGATTCGCTTGAAGTTCGGAGTGTAGTGATGGGTGACTTCGCCGTTAAGTTTCGAGTCAGGTCTAAGGTTGATGGTTTCAACTGGGCGTTGGTGGCGGTTTATGGTGCCGCACAACCCGAACTTAAACCGGAATTTTTGGCGGATCTTGTTCGGATTTGTGGGTCCGAGCAGCTTCCCATCTTAGTTGGGGGTGACTTCAATATCATTAGGAGGAGAGAGGAGAAGAATAATGATAATTTTGACGGCAGATGGTCGTTCATGTTCAATACTATCATTGAAAGTTTGGATCTGAGAGAGATAGAACTTTCTGGTAGAAAGTATACCTGGGCTAACTCTCTACCCAACCCGACTTACGAAAAGCTTGATCGCGTTCTTGCGAGTGTGGAGTGGGAACAGAAGTTCCCGCTGGTGACGGTTCAAGCTCTTTCACGGGGTTTTTCCGACCACACACCCCTGTTCGTTGACTCAGGGGAGCCGAACCACGTGGGAAACAAAAACACCTTCTCTTTTGAGATGGCCTGGTTCGAACGCGAAGGATTCCTAGACCTGATCGCTAGGGAATGGGCGAAGGGTGTAGGCGGTAGAACGGCGGTCGAGCGTTGGCAAAATAAGATTAGGAGTTTGAGAAGCTTCTTACGGGGCTGGGCTAAGCACCTTAGTGGGGTATATAAGGTTGAGAAGGACAGGCTTCTCTCTCTTATACAGAATCTGGATGTTAAGGCTGAATCCATGATTTTGACGCCTGCTGAGCTCCAGGTTAAAACCGATGCAGAGAAGAGGTTAAAAGAACTTCTCCGTGAAGAAGAATTGAAGTGGGCTCTGCGAGCGAAGGTTCGCAAAGTGGTCCAAGGGGACGCGAATACTCAATTCTTTCATCTGATTGCTAATGGTAAGCACAGAAAGAAGAGAATATTCCAACTCGAGCAAGATGAGGGCACTATTTTAGGACAGGATAACCTAAAAACATATATAACCGAGTATTATAGGCAGTTGTTTGGCCCTCCGGAGGATAATTGTGTATCTCTCGAAGAGTCCAGAACTGAGGATGTGCCTCAACTCTCGGCAGCTGAAAATGATATTCTGGTTTCCCCATTTTCGGAGGAGGTGTTTGATGCTATAGCACAGTTGAAAAATAATAAGGCTCCCGGACCGGATGGATTTCCGGCGGAGTTCTACAAAAAGTGCTGGCATATTATTAAGGGGGATTTGCTACCTATGTTTCATGATTTGTTCTCTGGACAGCTTCAATTATTTCACTTGAACTTTGGCACTATCACACTGCTTCCGAAGAAGACGGATGCTGTGAGAATTGAGCAGTTCAGACCGATCTGCCTTCTCAATGTTAGTTTTAAAATCTTCACCAATGTCGGGACTAATAGGCTCACACAGATTGCGCATTCTGTGGTGCAGCACTCCCAAACCGCTTAAATGCCGGACCGCAACATCCTTGAAGGGGTGGTCGTTCTCCATGAAACACTCCATGAAATCCATTCCAAGAAGTTAGATGGTGTCATTTTCAAGGTGGATTTCGAGAAAGCGTACGATAAGGTTAAATGGCCCTTTCTCCAACAGGCATTGCGTATGAAAGGTTTTGATGCAGCCTGGCGTCGCCAGGTTGAATCATTTACGCAAAAAGGGAGTGTGGGAATTAAAGTGAATGACGATATTGGTCATTACTTCCAGACACATAAAGGCCTAAGACAAGGAGATCCGATGTCCCCTATCTTGTTTAACATTGTGGTTGACATGTTAGCTATCTTGATAGGAAGGGCTAAGGAGAATGGTCAAGTGGGTGCCTTGGTACCTCATCTGGTTGATGGAGGTGTATCCATCCTTCAGTACGCTGATGATACTATCATCTTTATGGAGCATGACCTGGCCAAGGCGAGAAATATGAAGCTGGTGTTATGCCTTTTCGAACAATTGACTGGGTTAAAGATTAACTTTCATAAGAGCGAGCTGTTCTACTTTGGTAGAGCCAAAGACGAACAGGAAGCTTACCGGCAATTGTTTGGGTGCGATTTGGGGGATTTACCTTTCTCTTACCTAGGTATTCCAATCCACCATAGAAAGCTGACCAATAGAGAATGGAAGTGCATCGAAGACCGGTTCGAGAAGAAACTGAGTTGCTGGAAGGGCAAGCTCATGTCATATGGAGGCCGACTAATTTTGATTAATTCGGTGCTCACGAGTATGCCTATGTTTCTCTTATCGTTCTTTCAAGTCCCAGTTGGTGTTAGGAAAAGACTGGACTTTTATCGATCGCGTTTCTTTTGGCAAGGTGATGATCTTAAAAGAAAATACAGACTTGCAAAATGGGATATCATCTGTAGACCGAAAGACCAAGGGGGTCTTGGTATTGAGAATCTTGAAGTCAAGAACAGATGCCTTCTTAGCAAGTGGCTGTGGAAGCTTTCTTTTGAGACTGAGGCCATGTGGGCCCAAATCCTTCGCAGCAAGTACCTACAGACAAAGTCCTTGTCTCAGGTCACTGTCAGGCCAACTGACTCGCCGTTCTGGAAAGGCCTGATGAAAGTCAAACAATCGTTGTTTAATAGGACAAAGGTTGTTATTGGTAACGGCGCTAGTACACGATTCTGGGAGGATACTTGGCTCGGTGAGACACCCTTGGCCATTCAATATCCGTCTCTATATCGTATTGTTCAACGACGTGAGGTGTTCGTTGCTACGGTGTTTCAATCCAACCCCCTTAATATTCAGTTCAGACGGTCGTTAGTGGGCAATCGTTGGGAAGATTGGCTCCGTCTAGTTCGGAGACTAATGGATGTCCATCTTTCTCAACAACCCGATGAATTGCGCTGGAAACTGACTAGGTCTGGAGTTTTCACGGTTAAATCAATGTATATTGATGTGATTAATTCGAGCCCCATTCCTACATCCAAGCATGTTTGGGCTGTCAAAGTTCCTTTGAAAATAAAAGTGTTTATGTGGTTTGTCCATAAACAGGTTATTTTAACCAAGGATAACTTGATTAAGCGTAATTGGACAGGACCTACGAGGTGTAGCTTCTGTGATCGGGACGAGACAATCAAGCATCTCTTTTTTGATTGCCCGCTTGCCAGAGTACTTTGGCGGACGGTTCACATTGCTTTTAATATTACTCCACCGAATTCTGTCACCACGTTATTTGGGACATGGCTCACTGGGGTTGAGCCTGAATTAGCGAGACATATTCGTGTTGGAGTTTGCGCGTTGTTGTGGACTATCTGGACTTGCAGAAATGATTTGGTTTTTAACAGAATATCACGTATTCATTTTTTGCAGGTTATTTTCCGAGCCACGGCCATGATCCGTTCATGGTCACTACTCACTCCGATGGTGGCCAGGGAGCATTTGGTTACTGGATCTATCCGCTGGGAGATGGTAGCTCGGGATATCTTCAACCGGTTTGGATGGCGGTCATGTAATAGGATAGGCAATTGGTTTACCTATCTATATTTAGCCAGCCGGATGTGGCGTCTTTTCTTGGCTAGTCTGTGTGTCTAGCCTCTTTTGCTCTGTGTGAGCTGTATTTTTATTTCTTTTCTGTCGGAGACTTTCGAACCTTGTTGGAACCTTTTCTTTCGTTAATAAGATGGCCGTAGGCATCACTCTGATGCAGAGGCCGGGGAGACCCCCTTTTCGAAAAAAAAGCTCTGACGGGCATCCAAATTATTCATGCCACTAACTGGAGCCATCAGAGTATCAACAATCAGAGAGACTTTATATGTTCACGCGGTAAAGGCTCGTCCAAAGCTCAAGTCATTTTTTTTAGAGAAAAGGCATACGCCCGATTTTTTATAAATAAAGCCACCAGACAGAGTCATGACACAGCCAACCAAACATCATAGAAGTAGAGCAAAGTTTAAGAAGTACGAGTACATGGCAACCAGCCAAACATGGCACGCAGGCCAGCCAAGAGTCCAAAAGAACCGGAGTTTAAGCCATCCTCCTAGATCGCCGCAGCAGGGAAGAAGCCGTAGATCTCATCTTAGATAACATGTCGTCGAAAGTCTCTAAATTCACTTCCTTAGTCAATGATCTCCACTGCTGCAAAAAGACATTGGCTTTAACTAAGCAATTCACAGGGTTAGCCGGGAAAATATGTTCGATAGTGAACTTGTTTCTAGTAGTCCACAGCGACCAACAAATCGCTGCCCAACCAACCCAGAATACCCTCTTAGACCGGCCTGATAAAGTACTGACACAGCGCCGCAAGTCCTCGAAAGAAGATGGATTCCAATTAACATGAAGCCAAAGTCTAATACAACTCCAAAGGAATTTAGCCAAAGAGCAATGAAAAAATATGTGCTCGGTGTTTTCAAGAGCCCCACATAGAGCGCATCTATCAGAGCCCGGCCCATTCCTCTTCCTAATTTGATCAGCCGCAGGGAGTTTATGACGGAAAGCTTGCCACAAGAAATTTTTTATCTTAGGAGGTATACGTGCCGACCAAATATCCTTGAATTTCACTGTACGGGCACCCGAGATAAGCTTGGCGAAGGCGGATTTAACTGAGAAACGCCCCAAAGCAGAGTGAGGCCAGACAACCGAGTCATCTTCCTCCGAGAGCAAGGGGAAGCAGGCAGTAAGACGTTGCCAATCATCCAACTCCACAGGAGAAAGGGTTTGCCGGAAGTCAAGGTCCCAATTGTGAGCCGAGAGCTCAGAGATAGAGATTTCGGGAGCAGCGCAATACGAGAACAGGGTCGGGTAGGCCACCGCGAGAGTGGTATCCCCAACCCACCAATCTAACCAAAAGCGAATGAATTTACCATTCCGAACTACAAACTTAGCGAGGGACCGGAAAATCGGGCGAACTTTAACAAGCTGACGCCAAAACTGAGAACCACCAGAGGAAGAGGCGAACATGGGGCTCGAGGAGGGGAAGTACTTAGCTTTGAGAAGAGAAAGCCAGGTGGGGCACTCCTCGAGGAACATAATTTTCCACCATCATTTAATCATGAGGCACTTGTTCATGACCATCGTGTTAATGATGCCTAGGCCCCCCATGTTCTTAGGCCTACAAATTAGATCCCACTTAACCATCCTATATTTGCGCTTATTGTCAGAGGAGTACGAGTAAAAAGCACCCCTATGCTTGTCGAAACCAGTGTGAGTCCCTCCAGACAGGAGATAAAAGCCCATTAAAAACATCGGAAGGGAGGAGAGGCACGCATTAGTGAGGGCAACCTTGCCCACCCTTCCGGAGGAGCAAAACCATAGACAAGAACAGAAGAAAAGCTGACAGTTTTATACGCCAAGTTCCTTTTGTTTGATTGCATGTTAATTAATCAGAATTGTTATTGTCCAGTTGACTGGTTTTAATTTTTGGATTTTGCTTGATAATGTTTTCCAATTTTTTTGCTAGCTCCCGAGAGTAGAAAATCCAGTCTCTCATTTTGTTGCAAATGGCATGCAAGCTAACTCAAACATTGAATACGCAGTACTCTGACTCTATAATCACCAGCTATTACTAAACAGTATAACGTAGCTACCTACGAGCCTCCACGGCAATTTAGATCTCCCAGCCGTCGGATCACGGTTCCTACGCACAAGATGTCCTCGAAGGCTAGCCTCCCAGGCCGTTCGCGCTAATTATGTAGCGCACACTCGAGCTAACGTTTCGCGGGCCGCTGCTCCGCAGAATGAGCTACAATTTCTACCCATGATTGGACCGTAAGATCAAAAGGCCAGGTCCAGTAGAACGTGCAATGATTTCCCATCGTGATTCCTACGTTAACAGGCCAGGTCGTCCAGGTTTTCTAACCATCCCGAACTGCTCCGCTGTTCCTCGGTGATGCGCCGCCGCCGCTGTCCTTCATCCCGTCGGTGAGCTTGTACTGCAGGTCTACCTCGCCGGCCGTGCCCTCCACTCACCCTCGACTCTTCCTCCGCAGGCTCTACCTTTTCACTTCCCAGTCCATGCATGGTGGTTGATGTCCGTTACTACTCATTCACCTTCATGTCCCTTTTGGCTCGGAGGAAAAATCTCTTCCTCTACTTCGTGCGAGCCTACTAATCCTTTGCCCTGTTTCTAATTCTATTTAGCACTTCATTTTTCTGGCAGAGATGTTTGTTGCTAGGTTGATTCATGGCTTCTACCGTAATGATTTAGTTTGCACCTTATTTCATTCTTGTTGCTAGGTTGATGAGCGATCACGGCGACAACCTCTAGCCTTCACCAGTTGGCCAACAAGAGATTAAGGCGAGAAGGGCAATGTCAGTATATTTCAACAAATATTTAACAAAGAGTGTGATGGTCGCCACATTACACTATTACAAAGGTGTCCGATGGACACCACTCAAGACCCATCTTTGTTGAGTGTTAGCGGTTTTGTCGTGTTCTATTACGGGTGCACTCGACAAAGAAGATCCTTGTCAATTATTAACACTCGGGAACGGAGGCCCTTTGCCGAGAGCGTGTGAAACAACACTCAGCCTACAAAGCTGCTTTTGCCGAGTACCTTTCTGAGTGTAACGACCTACCTTTTAAGGTTATGCTCTTCAGGTGTTTCTATGCCACCTCGCAAAAAAAAGGTGTTTCTATGCGAACCCACGAATCAAATCACCAGAATACGCGATATGGATGTAATATCATGGCTTATCCAGAAGTAAATAAGTCTTACAACTTCCACCCATAGGCTAGTCAAATAGATAGTCTTATAAACACGCGGAGATCATAATAGCGGAAATGAAATCAAATCCTAAGATAGTAATTCTTGATAAGGCTCCATCCACACCACGGGAAAGCATGTCGAATGGAGGCTGGAAACCCTAAGTGATCACTCCTCATAATAGAAACCAGCAACATGATACATTATAGCCAGTAGGGTCAATACATATATTTAATGTATTGGCAAGTTCCACAGTTGTATAACAATCCTGTCTATATGCATCTTTGGGTCAAGTGGAGTTGAAAGACTCTTTGCAGAAAACTGTAGGCTTTATTCAAACTTTGTATATAAGTGGTTTACTTTATATGTAGGACACACTGGTAAATCCCCAACAATACATAGAAATATTGAGACATTTTAGGACTTTGATATACACCCCGGTTGTACTCTTGGACACAGAGGTAAACCCCTAGTAGTCTTATTCCCATGTTTAACCTATCAAGTTTTAAGTTAAGAAGAGGTGATGAGATCAAGCTGACAGTCCTTGGCCAAGTTTCTCAAAGTTGTCCGTAATCAAGGACGTGGCTAATCATGATCAGTTTTCTTAACTCTCTAGAGAGGTTTGTGTACTTTACCCGCAAGATCTAGTCACACCCTATTACTACTAAACTTTACTTGTGAACTAGCCTGGTTGACCAAGACAAGACTTTTAGCCCATACCACATGGCAGACCCATACAACAAAACCACACTTACATCAGCTAGTCTGTCGGGTGAGGTTCTTACAAGTTACTTGGTCAAGACAAAGCCCATAGTAACTTATGTTTACTCTTTTTTTTGAAAAGGAGGATGACCCCCGGCCTCTGCATCTGGGCGATGCATACGGCCACTTTATTAATTATTTTCACAAGACCTTACAAAGCCAAACAACAGCAAGACTAAAGCCACCGTCTAAGCAACAACTGTTGCTACACCTATCCAATTAATGAAGGGGCCTACATAGTCTGGGCCTAATACCAAACAGACATCGCAGCCAAACCTAAACATCTAAGACCTGAGGTCCCACCCAGGACGCCTGCCGGGTATGGGGCACCTACCAGTCCGACGCACTCCTCAATCAGGATGCCTGTCGAGTATGAGGCCGCCGCAGCCACCTGCCACCAACTCATCTTCAGAGTTGTACTGTTCATGTACCGTGCCAGGTCTTTCTGCCATCGACTCCACCACGACGCCCGACAGCGTCGTCCTCCTGCGCGAGTCCATCCCCCCACAGCGAACTAAGATCCGTCGCCATCAGTGTGTAGGTTGAATCACCGCTCCACCAATGTCGTGGTTTTGTCACGGCAGATGTCCTAGAGAAAGGACTTAGTCGTGGAGCCATCGCTACGGGTTAACTTAAAGGGGTTAAAGCGGACAAGGGACGCAAGAGAGATTTATACTAGTTTGGCCCCTTACGATGAAGGTAAAAGCCTACGTCTAGTTGTGATGGAATTGCTGGGGTTTCGATGACCAGGGAGCGAATACGCTTTGCCAGAGTCTCGAGTTGTTGTCTCTTGTCTTTGAACCGCCGCCGGGTCGTCCCCTTATATACATGGGTTGACGCCCGTCGATTTACAGAATCCCGAGGCCGGCTCATAATCGTGTCCGGCTCGGTCTCTGCTACTTCTATCTTACAACACAAGTTTACATATCAATGCTGGTTTATGTCTACAGGCCTTAAACTGGCTTTGGGCCCTGGGCCTTCATGAAGCGTCACCGTCTGTCTTCATGGACTTCAGATACAGATGAACTACTTATGGGGTTAACCCGGCCTCTCCTGGTCGGTTTACGCCCAGTGGTAATATCCCCAACATTAGGCCCCATATTGATTTGAACTGGTTCATGTCAATCCTCAATACTTAAGAAAATTTCTTCTTCAACATCTTCACATAATCTTGTAAACCGCCGTGACATCATCTTCTAGGATCATGGTAAACTGTCGTGACGTCACCTGTCATTAATGAGCCTCCGACAATCGAGGCGACAACGCCGCCTCATATCCAAAATTTAGGTTCCTCGATTTTCGCGCCTGACGCTTATCTTTCTGCCCTTATAAATAGGGCCAGGGGGTCTTTCCATTTTCCCCCTCGTGCCTCTTCGCGTCGTCGTCTTCCTCGCGCCGACCGACCCTCAAGCTCTGCCGCCGCCGTCGTCCTTCGCCTCTGCTTCGACAAAGGCCGCCGCATCAACCTGATCGTATCAGAGAAAAACGGTGATCCTCCGTTGCTTCCTTCTGCACCAGTAAGTCCTTCTTCTTCTCGCCCTAGATCCGCCATTAGGGTTCGGTGTTCTTCATAGCTTGAAGCTGTTCTTCCTTCGGTAGCACCAATGGCCGGTTAGATCTGACTATTTTCAGCGCCTTTTGTAGTTTAGACTCCTTTCTTCTTGTTAAGGCACCTGCTTGATATCCAACTCATCTGAACTCACTGAACTTTTTGAGCACTTGATATTAGACCAGAGTATATTTCGATTATCCAACGCACGACAGATCTGAAATTCTCATGCCAAACTGTGAAACTTGTTTTTCCCTTCACTTATACATCTTTATACTTATACCTTTAATGCCAGATTAGGCGGTTTAAGTTCACAGAAAAATGATGACCCGGTAGATACCATTAGTCCCCTGTTGAACCGTCAATGCATTACACTGTTTCCATTGTCAGACTCCGGTTTACGAATAACCAAATCCGGTTTATCAATATGCGTGTATCCTTATACCGTTGTATAGTTGTCCACTGTAAATCTCAAACCGGCAATAATCATGTTTCAGACTTCCATTGCCATGGCCAAGCAAGTCTATGAATGCAATTGGGCTCCCTCTCGAGTAACCGAAGAGCAGTTAAACAATCTTGTTAAAACGGGGGCTTTAGCCAAGAAAGATGTCATCCACTGGAGGGTCCCTGGCCCGGAAAATCCTCCTACACCCAAGGATGGAGAGGTAGTCGTGTTTGCTGACCATCTGTGTCGAGGTTTTAGCCCTCCCGGTTCGAAATTTTTCCGAGATGTACTAGCCAATTTTCAGCTTCGCCCTCAAGACATCGGTCCCAATTCTGTGACCAACATCTGCCACTTTCAAGTCTTCTGTGAGGTTTATCTGCAAGAGGAACCTACAGTCGAACTATTTAGGGATTTCTTTCACTTAAACCGTCGCACAGAGTTCTCGGACGGACCCAATACGGAACTGGGCGGAATGGCGGTTCAGAAAAGGAAAGAAGTCACCTTCCCTCATCCCAAACTCCACAGTCACCCCAAAGAGTGGAACCAGACTTGGTTTTATTGCATGGATACATCTCCACCTGCTGAAAACCCCCTGCCGGGTTACCGCCCTGAACGCCTGAGCAACACACATCCTTTTCCTCAGAGGTTGACTGCAAGAGAAAGGGCCAACTATGCTCCTCAATTATCAAAGCTTAGAGCCTTCATGGCAAACGGTTTGACAGGAGTTGATCTTGCTCGTTCTTGGATAAGCTGGAGTATTCTGCCCTTAAGTCGGCGCTCCGGTTTGATGTGTGAGTATACGGGGAGTTTGAAGGATGCTCAACGGCACATTGACATTCAGCTTACAAATGCAGAAGTCACTGAGGCTGTAGAAAAGATACTGAACGAACCGGAGGCTGTCTGTGCCCAAACCGGACTACTCCCTTTCTGCACCTTCAACAAACCACCAGCTGTAAGAATCATATAATCTTTTTACCTGAAGTTGCTTCTGTCCAAATATTCTCTGACAGTGTGATTATTTTCTGACAGGGTGATGATCCGTTCTGGAACAAGAAACCATCACAAGACAAACCGGCGAAGCCGCAAGACAAACCGGTCAAGCCAGTTCGTTCAAAGACCAAGGTTGTTAAAAAACCTACCAAGAAAAGGACCACTGCATCCTCCGATCTACCAGCTGATGACGATGTGGGTAATCCGGAACCAGAGGTAGAACTTGACTCTCTTGGTTCATTTTTCGTACACCTCATTGACAATGATTATTATCAGGACGACGCTGAAGGCAGTCATGCTGACGATGTAGAGGTAATCATTCTTTCCTCCGATTCAGATCCTCTGCCGACATCGAAAATCCGTCGAGCAAACCGGAAAGTAAACTTTTCTCACCCCCTTGCTTACTTGGACCCAAACTTTCTTTTGAAGACACAGCAGCACGAGGCTCGCCGCACAACCCGGCACAGCGGTCAGGTAGTTACCTCCGCCGGTTTACCGAACAGTCCGGTTCGGAAACGCCGATCAGAGGTCTCTTATCCCATTGATACTTCATGCCCCAAAGCAGGTTGTTTCCGCCAGCCTCTTAACTTGTCTGATTCAAATTATCAGGGTACTTCTCACTCATCTTCTGGCGAGTCGTCGGCCACAAAACTTCCACCCCTCAAAACGGTTCTTGGGTGAGCTATACACTTGTTGTTATCCTTGATGTTGCTATTTTGATATACTGTACTGATCCTCATGTTTATTTTTCTCAGCGCCAAGCCCAGACCCAGCAAGAAAGCTCGGTTGAATAAAACGGTTGATGAAGACGTGGCTGTTGAACCGGAGAAAACTCCAGATCCTGAAGAGACCAACATTGATGCCATACTGAATGACCCACCGCCTCAAGATCATGACTTCGTTGCTGAGCAGGCAGAAGTTGACACCACAAGCCATGCTGACCAGCCAACCAGCCCTATCCGAACTGACAATAAACCGGCAAGTCCAGTTAAAAATACTGACAAACCGCCAACCCCAGTAACGGCTGCTGATGACAAAGATGATGACATTATGATTACTGGCACTGGCCATACCGCTCCGGGCAATCCTGTCACTTTGTCAAAGCATACTGCCAAAGATGAGCTCTCTGCAATTGGCAAAGGCAAATGGAACGCCGATTTGTCAAATTATGCCCATCTGAATGTTCAAGACCTTCACTCTGGCTTCCTGAACCGTCTGTACACCAGCCGTGACTATGAAGCCGGTTTGGTAAATATGATGAAGGAGCGATATGAGGTAACTTTATAAGTATTTCTCTCTTATATTTAATTGGAGCTTATCAACTCCAGTAGCCCCCAAGTGACGGTTTAAGATACCAATTTAAACCGGGACTTAGTAACAATTTCATTTTTGCACCAATGCATCTTAACTTCACTGATGTAGCCCCCAAGGGCCGGTTTAACTTTATAAAGATGAACCGGGACTTTGTAGAAGAATTCTCATATCAACATTTTATGAGCACATACACATTAGCCCCCAAGTGCCAAGCTTAATACTTGTATTGTACTTGGGACTTGTATAAATTTCTGATAAAGAGCAAATATGCATTAGCCCCCAAGTACTATGGGCATAACTTGTTATGTGCTTGGTACTTCAAATATGTACTGTCAACTCATTATATCTGTCTCTTTATAGGCTGAACTGAGCAAGAAGGAAAGCCAAACCGCTGATCTGCAAGAGAACCTCAAAACCTAACAGGCCGAAACTTCCAAGGCAAAAGATGAGCTGACGAGCGCCTTAGCTGCTATGGAAAAGCTAAAGGAGAGCTTCCACAAGGAGCGGGCGGATTGGAACACAGAGAAATCCGCTTTGCAGAAAAGGGCTGAAGACGCAGAAGAAGCTCTCAAACCGGTGGTAGACGAGCTGACTGGTGTAAAGCGGCAAGTACATGCTATGACCGCTACTATGTTTGGTAAGCATCCTTGCTTTATACTTTCAACATATCTTCCCATGTGTTGCTGGTTTACTGACGCTTATAATGATGCAGGAACTCGTATTAGCCATCTAGGCTCTAACGTACAGAAGAAATTGAAAGCGGCCTATACTCTGATAGAACAGCTGTATACCGGTGCGCAGCGGATCATATGCACCGCTTCACACAATAAACCTCCTCCAACATTGATCAAGGACACCTTAGAAAGGCTATCCATGCTGCCTGCCCGGGATGAAGAACTAAAGAAAGCTGCGGCAAGGGCCCGAGCTCTGACCGCTCTAACCCGGGCAAAGTCGTGGGTGCCTGATCTTGATCCGGTGGATGTGGCTAAAGGCTTCCCAAGCTTAAAAGAAGACGGATTAGAATTTGGCCAGGAGGATCTCCGCGCCATAAACCAGGAAGTACGTCCACTGGCTTGTCAATTAGCTGAAGAAGCTGATCTCTCATACTATCAGGCAAGTTATGATGCCAAGAACAGACGGGTTGCTGCACCAATTCCGGAAGCGCAAAATCTGATCCCTCCAATCCGTAAGCACACTTATGCCCCTGATATTGAACCGTCAACCCTTATAAGCGACGAAGCTGTGTTCCAAGCTTTAACTGGGATCGACTGGACAACTGTTGACTTCCAGCCGCTGGGTAGAGATGAAGAAGATGAACCGGTGCAAGATGATCCGCAGCCGTCAGGTCAAGCTGATAAGTAATCATAATCCGGGGGCCGGTTTAGTCTTCCACGTGCTGCAATGCTTATTGAGAAACAATTATCCCTTTGGGCACTGAAACGCCTTGTAATAGGCTAGTTAAAACACTCGGTCTGTTATGCCTTCGTGCATATTTACCTGCAACTGATGCGTGTTAATCCGCCATGCTTAAGATATGATGTTCATAATCCATAGCTATTTATTCAAGTTGCTCCTGCAGATAAGAAGCTTAAAGCGCCCTGGCGGTTTACCACCGGGCGGGTCATGATACTCAAATATATATGACCAAGGTTTATAACCAAGGTTGTAAAAGATAACCAAATATGGAAATATATGATACCTATGACCTTTAGGCATAGTGTTGGCCGACCAACTTTGTAATGAGGGTAATAACCCTAATCCGGAGTAGAAGTAACTCCTGTTATATGATGTCGGTTTATCAGAAAACCGTTTCGGGCTGTGATAAACACCGGTTTATTCCATACTGGTGATTTTGAGTCAAAACCAGACCAGGCTGATAGTCTCCGGATTATAACTTGATCATGTACTGACAACTTGTAGTTGACAGCCGAACTGGGTTAATAAACACCGGTTTTAAAAAGATCACAAATCTTATGAAACAAAGAAAACTTAGCAAAAGGAAAATAAAAACCGTTGTAGTCGAGGCTTTTCACGGGCTGCCAGGTCCCAAATTCGAGGCTTTTCATGGGCTGCCAGGCCACTGAGTTAAACCATTTTTGCAAAGCCTTTTAAGATGGTCCTCAATCCTTAACCAAGCATCGTTTTAACTTGACAAGTTCAGGATCTTCATTTTAGAGTAACTTGTCAAAGTTCGAAGGGTCATACCAGGTTTACCTGGGCGGAGTGACTTACTTAAATAGGCAGGTTAACCCGGGGTTTTAGGTGTATACACCAGGCTTCCAAGCCATGGCTTGATAGCCCGTTACAAGTGTAGATTCTTAGTTCATTTCGACAGCAAAGAATCCCCAAGCAACGTTGTGAGCTGTGCTCAGTGGGTGCCTATGTTTGAGCTGTTGTTTTACAACACTCTCTTTGGCCCCGGATTGATGTGGCTTTGAGCTGATCAAGAGGTGTGACTGTGGTTCGGATACGGCCAAGCCCCCAAGTGATGTTGTGGCATTGCGCCGATCAAGAGGTGTAGCTATGGTTCGGATACGACCAAGCCCCCAAGTGATGCTGTGGCATTGCGCCGATCAAGAGGTGTAGCTATGGTTCGGATACGACCAAGCCCCCAAGTGATGTAATATAAAGCTTTGAGAAGCTAAATCAAGGGGTAAACCGGACGCCGCTTTGTAAGCTCCATGTAACCACACATGATGTAAGAAAAACAACACATACCCCGCTTTAGCTGAGGTTTTAGTTTATTATACTGATCATAATATATACAATGTCATAATATGTACATAAGCAGAGCCTATAGCTCAAGTATAGTAGGGCCGAAGATGAGCAATATTCCATGGCCGGTTGGTCTCCTCCTCCGATTTACGTGAGTCTTTGCGCTCTCGAACATCGATTAGGTAGTATGACCCGTTGTGCAGATTCTTGCTGACCACAAAGGGTCCTTCCCAAGGGGGGGATAGCTTGTGCATGTCCATCTGGTCCTAGATGAGTCGAAGCACCAAATCACCTTCTTGAAAGGTTCTGGTTCTAACCCCGCGGCTATGATAATGACGCAGATCTTGCTGATAAATCGCCGAACGGGCTGCCGCCATGTCACGCTCCTCATCTAACAGGTCGAGAGATTCCTGCCGTGCCTTCTCGTTGTCAGCTTCAACATATGCCGCTACACGAGGTGAGTCATGACGGATGTCACTAGGAAGAACCGCTTCCGCTCCATAAACCATGAAGAACGGTGTGTATCCTATCGATCTGTTGGGTGTGGTATTGATGCTCCATAACACAGAAGGTAACTCCTCAACCCAACAACCCGGCGTCCGTTGCAAAGGAACCATAAGCCGGGGTTTGATGCCTCTCAAGATCTCTTGATTGGCCCTCTCCGCTTGACCATTGGACTGGGGGTGAGCCACTGATGACACGTCAAGCCGGATGTGCTCACGTTGACAGAACTCCTTCATGGCACCCTTTGACAGAACTCCTTCATGGCACCCTTTGACAGATTGGTACCATTGTCTGTTATAATGCTATGTGGAAAGCCAAACCGGAAGATCACCTTTTTGATGAATTGAACCGCCGTGGTTGCGTCACACTTACCAATTGGCTCTGCCTCCACCCACTTCGTGAACTTATCAACCGCCACTAAAAGGTGGGTCTTCTTGTCCTTGGACCTCTTGAAAGGCCCAACCATATCCAGCCCCAAGTTGCAAATGGCCAGGTGATTGGAATCATCCTCAATTCTTGAGCCGGTACGTGAGCGCGCCTTGAGAATTTCTGACAGCCATCACATCTTTTGACCAAGTCCTCGGCATCAGCATGAGCTATCAACCAATAGAAACCGTGACGAAATGCCTTGGCCACCAAAGATTTTGAACCGGCGTGGTGACCACAATCTCCTTCGTGGATCTCACGCAAAATTTCATGGCCTTCCTCAGGAGACACACAGCATTGAAACGCCCCTGTCACACTGCAATGATGTAACTCTCCATTGATAATAGTCATGAACTTGGATCGCCGGATTATCTGCCTGGCCAAAGTTTCATCCTCTGGTAACTCACCCCGGTTCATATACGCTAGATATGGAACCGTCCAATCCGGGATAACATGAAGAGCCGCCACCAACTGAGCCTCCGGATCAGGAACAGCCAAATCCTCTTCACCAGGGAGCTTGACGGACGGATTATGCAAAACATCCAGGAAGACATTAGGTGGAACCGGTTTACGTTGGGAACCCAGGCGGCTTAAAGCATCCGCCGCTTCATTCTTCCGCCGGTCCACATGATCCACCTGATAACCTTTAAAGTGACCTGCAACAATATCCACCTCACGATGATATGCTGCCATTAGTGGGTCCTTGGAATCCCAAGTGCCGGACACTTGTTGAGCCACCAGATCCGAGTCACCGAAGCACTTAACTCGGCTTAGGTTCATCTCCTTAGCCATCCGAAGACCATGGAGTAAAGCCTCATATTCAGCTGCATTGTTAGTGCAAGGGAACATTAAACGGAGAACATAACAAAACTTATCACCTCGTGGGGAAGTTAATACGACTCCAGCCCCCGAGCCCTCCAATTGCCTGGACCCATCGAAATGAATAGTCCAATAAGTATGATCCGGCTTCTCCTCTGGCGCTTGTAATTCTGTCCAATCATTGATGAAATCCACAAGTGCCTAAGATTTGATCGCTGTTCGGGGTATGTATTTCAACCCGTGAGGCCCGAGCTCTATAGCCCACTTAGCAATCCGGCCAGTTGCTTCCCTGTTCTGGATTATATCCCCCAAAGGAGCAGAGCTGACCACCGTGATGGGATGACCTTGGAAATACTGCTTAAGCTTCCGGCTTGCCATGAAAACCCCATATACCAACTTTCGCCAATGCGGGTACCTCTGCTTGGACTCAATAAGTACCTCACTGATATAGTAAACCGGCCGCTGGACCGGATATTCCTTTCCTGCCTCCTTGCGCTCCACCACAATAGCCACACTAACAGCCCGAGCATTAGCTGCCACATATAGCAACAATGGTTCTTTGTCCACTGGAGCAGCGAGAACCGGCGGATTAGCCAGCTGCCGCTTTAAGTCCTCAAACGCTTCATTAGCGGCGTCACTCCATACGAGGTTATCCGTTTTCTGCAGCATATGATATAAAGGGATGGCCTTCTCGCCAAGGCGACTGACAAACCGGCTCAACGCGGCAATCCGGCCTGCCAGGCGTTGAACATCATTGATACACTTCGGTTTAGCCAAGGAGGTGATGGCTTTGATCTTTTCCGGATTAGCTTCAATGCCCCTATTAGACACCAAAAAGCCCAAGAGCTTGCCTGCAGGTACATCAAAGACACACTTGGCCGGATTAAGCATCATTTTATAAAGCCCCAGGTTATCGAAGGTTTCCTTCAAGTCATCAATCAATGTCTCCTTCTTCCTTGATTTTACCACAATATCATCCACATAGGCGTGAACATTGCGGCCGATCTGTTTATGAAGACAATTCTGCATACACCGTTGATAAGTCGCCTAGGCACTCTTGAGCCCAAAGGGCATGGACACATAGCAAAAGGCTCCAAAGGGAGTTATGAAGGCTGTCTTCTCCTGGTCCTTAACTGCCATTTTGATTTGATGATAACCAGAATATGCATCCAAAAAGCTCAAACGCTCGCAACCCGCCGTAGCATCAATAATTTGATCAATACGGGGAAGGGCAAAAGGATCTGCTGGACAAGCTTTATTGAGATCTGTGTAGTCCACACACATACGCCAAGTGCCATTCTTCTTGAGGACCAGCACCGGGTTAGCCAACCACTCAGGATGGAATACTTCAATGATAAATCCAGCCGCCAAGAGCCTGGCTAATTCTTCTCCAATAGCTTTGCGTCTTTCTTCATTGAACTGGCGGAGAAACTGCTTGACCGGTTTATACTTGGGATCAACATTGAGAGTGTGCTCAGCGAGTTCTCTCGGTACACCTGGCATGTCAGAAGGTTTCCATGCAAAGATGTCCCGATTATCACGGATGAACTCGATGAGCGCGCTTTCCTATTTCAGATCCAAGTTAGCGCTGATGCTAAACTTCTTGGACGAATCGCCAGGCACGAAATCAACAAGCTTAGTCTCATCAGCTGATTTAAACTTCACGGCCGGACCATGCTCTGTAGTTGGTTTCTTCAACGAAGTCATATCTGCCGGATCAACATTGTCCTTGTAAAACTTCAACTCTTCTGTTGCACAAACCGACTCAGCATAAGCCGCATCACCTTCTTCACACTCCAGAGCAATCTTGCGGCTCCCATGCACGGTTATAGTTCCCTTGTGACCCAGCATCTTGAGCTGCAGATAGACATAACAAGGTCGTGCCATAAACTTAGCATAAGCTGGCGGTCCAAATAGGGCATGATACAGGCTTCTGATTTTCACCACTTCAAAGGTCAAGGTTTCTGATCTCGAGTCACGCTCATCTCCAAAAGCCACCTTCAGAGCTATCTTACTAACAGGATATGCCGACTTACCAGGCACCACACCATGGAACACCGTATTGGACGGTTTCAGATTTTTATCTGTTAACCCCATGCGACGGAAAGTTTCATAATAAAGGATATTGATACTACTCCCTCCATCCATGAGTACCTTAGTGAACTTATAACCTCCCACCTAAGGTGCCACCACCAGAGCCAGATGACCTGGATTGTCAACCTGGGGTGGATGATCTTCTCTACTCCATACAATCGGCTGCTCAGACCAGCGCAAATAACGGGGCACCGCCAGTTCAACGGCCTTCATGCCCCTTTTATGAAGCTTCTAATCGTGCTTGTCCAAGCTAGTGGTGAAGACATGATACTGTCCGCTATTCAACTGCTTCGGGTTGCTCTGGTAACCCGACTGCTGCTGCTGCTGCTGATTGCCCTGATGATTATAGCCACCTTGGTTACCCTGATTACCTTGATTGTTATGTCCACCCTGATTACCATGAAAGCCTGAACCCGAATTTCCTCCACCATAGCCCGGCCCATGAGACCCGAGGCCCGAACCGCCTCCTGGTCCATGATCATACCGGAAAGAATCAGAATTTTTGAACTCTTGCATGATGTAACAATCTTTCCAGAGGTGCGTGGATGGGATCTCCTTCGTCCCATGCTTTGGACAGGGCTGGTTCAACACATAAGACAAACGATCCGGATTAGGACTTGGCCCTCCACCGCGCTGGGGCAGTTTACCCTTACGCCGCTGGCCCTTGTCATGTGTATTAGTATTAGCCACAAAGTCTAAACCGTGGTCCGCCTTACGTTGCCGCCGTTTCCATGACCCGCCGGGTTGTGGTGCTGCCCCTTGGCGTTGCCGCTCTTTTTTCCCTTCCCTGTCTTATCGTCAGACTCGGGATCCTTGGTACTATCAGAGTCGGCATACTTCACCAGTGCAGCCATGAGGGTTCCCATGTTATTGCAATGACGTTTGAGCCGTCCCAACTTCAACTTCAGGGGTTCAAACTGGCAATTGCCTTCTAATGTTAAAACTGTGGTGTCAGCGTTGATGCGGTCTGATGAATGCAAAATTTCCAAAACCCGGCGCACCCAATGGGTTGTTGACTCTCCTTCCTCCTGGACACAGGCAGCTAAGTCCACAATTGACATGGGTTGCTTGCATGTATCCTTGAAATTCTGAATAAACCGAGCTCTCAACTCGGCCCATGACCTGATAGAATTAGCCGGTAAGCTCTTTAGCCAAGTGCGGGCTGTCCCTTCTAGCATCATGGTGAAGTATTTCGCACACGCCGCATCATCCACATCCAGCATCTCCATTGCCATCTCATAGCTTTTGACCCATGTTTCAGGGGATAAATCGACGGTGTAATTCGGCACCTTGCGCGGGCCCTTGAAATCCTTGGGCAGGCGCACATTGCGCAATGCTGGGACAAGACACGACACTCCCAAAGAACTAGAGGTAACTCCTGGTTCCACCGATGTGGTTGGTCGAACCGGAGTAAGCTGACGGGCTTCATGCTGCGCCGCTAACTCGGCCTCTCTGCGTGCCCGAGCCCGGTCCACCACCTCCTGAGCATCACCAGCACCACCCGCCGGGTTATTGCCACGGGGCGGATCACGGTTCCGCGCATTGCTTGACATTGCCGGTTCATCCATACGCCTGCTATAACTCTGGCTTGGACGGGGAGTGGAATGAATCCGATCGCGACTATATGAATAAGCCTCCTGTTGAACCAAGGCTGTCTGAAGAAGCTCCTTAACCCGACGCGTCTCGACCGCCGCCGGAGAATCGCCTTCGATCGGGATGGCCGCCAGCCGTGAAGCGGCAGCGACAATGTTGTCCATCGGGTTAGAGTAATGACCCGGTGGCGTGGGGACATGCGGTGTTACAATGTTGTTCTGACGAGGCGGATCCACCAAACATGGCTGAACCGGCGCCCCTGCTCCAGGTGCCTCCGCCCGGTTTACCACCGGCGGATTACTGGTCCCTCCTCCTGGGGTGTTAAAGAGATTTCTAGCGTCATAAACCGGCGGCAGGCGAGATCGGTGCCTCCTCTTCAGGACTTCGTTCGACGCACTCTGATCCAGCATAATCCGGTAAGCTTGTGCATCCAAAGCGGCCCGCTCCGCGGCTATCCTGGTATCCTCAGCTGCTAAGTCGGCTTTGGCCTGGGTGATCTGATCTTTCACTTTCGCAATTTCCGCATTGTGTGCATCCTGATCCGCCGGGTTAACCTCCGCCATCAGCGTTGCCAACGCGTCAAACAAATCAGATAGAACCTGAGCTGGCGGTCGCACAGGGCCTCCTGCCCCGGCCGCCGTTGCCGCTGCCGATCCGGAAATCATCGCCGCTGCGGTCGAAGAGTGGAGCGCCGGTTGCGTACCGGCCATGAAGATCGCAACCCGGTTTGGCAGATCAAAGGGGTCCGGAATACTGTCGCCATCGGAACAGCCCCCAATCCAGCCATCTTGTAACTGATATAACGACTCAGTCTCTCCGGTCGATGACTCGTCGCCGGAATAAACGACGGTCTCACCACCAGATTCTGATCTATCCTCAGATTCCCCTCCATTGATAACTCCAACGAAGGCACGCTTCATGACAGGCTTGACCCGGGCAGATCTCGCGCGCTGAGCCGTTTCGACGAGGTCGGTGCAGATGTCCGGCTCAGGGCCCGGTTCGCCGATCTTGCCAATGAAAACGTGTATGCCACCAAAGGGGACCCGGTACCCGTACTCGATTGAGCCGGCCTCGGGGCCCCAGCCTGCATCGTCGATGTAGAGCTTGCCACGACGACTCTTGGTCATCTGGCCCACAGCGTAACCCTTGAGTCCTTAGAAGTTGCCCTCCAAGAACTTGAAACCATCGTGCGATAGTCCCACGGTGGGCGCCAATTTTTGTGGTTTTGTCACGGCAGATGTCCTAGAGAAAGGACTTAGTCGTGGAGCCATCGCTACGGGTTAACTTAAAGGGGTTAAAGCGGACAAGGGACGCAAGAGAGTTTTATACTAGTTCTGCCCCTTGCGATGAAGGTAAAAGCCTACGTCTAGTTGTGATGGAATTGCTGGGGTTTCGATGACCAGGGAGCGAATACGCTTTGCCTGAGTCTCAAGTTGTTGTCTCTTGTCCTTGAACCGCCGCCGGGTCGTCCCCTTATATACATGGGTTGACGTCCGTCGGTTTACAGAATCCCGAGGCCGGCTCATAATCGTGTCCGGCTCGGTCTCTGCTACTTCTATCTTACAACACAAGTTTACATATCAATGCCGGTTTATGTCTACAGGCCTTAAACCGGCTTTGGGCCCTGGGCCTTCATGAAGCGTCACTGTCTGTCTTCATGGACTTCAGATACAGATGAACTACTTATGGGGTTAACCCGGCCTCTCCTGGCCGGTTTACGCCCAGTGGTAATATCCCCAACAACCAAAGAATCCGTCCTCTGGTCCCTCGATCACGTGTGTACCTCCAAGAATGACGCCCCCAAGGGAGGAACGACACCAGAGCGCCGCCGTCATCCGATCATCCGATCTAGGGTTTCCCCCAGAGGTAGCAGAGAGTGGCCTTGAACTACTCCACAGCGATGCCTTCAAGAAGGGAACGACGCAGATAGCGCCACCACCGCCGGCCTTAGCAGACGCCGAAGGCAAGTTTTCACCTAGATCAGTTCGAAGGGATCCGACTCTCGTGCACGGGCCGCCGTCACCACCAGCACCACCAGGCAGAACCCTGGAACACCGGCAGATCAGCGAGCCGCCGGCACCACCGCATCCAGATCGCCGGCCACACCGGGCCGCCGCCATCCCCCGCGCCGTCCGGGTCAGAGACGGAGCCGCCGACCGCGCACAGGGACCACCGTCGCCTGCACACGCCGGAGCGCCGTCAAGAGCCCAGCGCCCGCCACCGCTTGCCAAGGGCCGCCGCCGCGCGCCCCAAGCGGACTCCCATGCACACCAGGGGAAACCGCGAGCGTGAGCCCTGCCGTCGCCCCCAAGCCCGCGCCGGCGCGCCCCGCTTCCAGCGCGCCGCCAACAACCGTCGCGATCCGCCCGCGCCAGATCCAGCGAGTCGTGGAAGAAGAGATCCGCCGCCGCCGACGCCGACCGGGCTTTGCCCGACGGCGGCGAGGAGGAGAGGTCGGGGGAGGGACGAGGACGCGGCGGCGCTAGGGTTCCCCCCGGTCGCCGCGCAGGGGCGACACAGGAGGAGACGGGAGGGTTCCAGCGTGTATCTAGTAAGAAATCGGTTGATTGATTACATATGTGGATTATGTTTACTCATGGAAGCTACTTAACTTGGAACTTGTACGATCTCTTTGAGCTTGGGCAGTTACCCACAAGTGAACGTCCAATGGGTAAACCATAGAGATGGGTCCACAAGAGCCACTCAACAGTCAACCACCAAAGCAATACTGAGTACCACACATATTAATTAAGTTGTTAATAAGTAGTTAACCATATAGTTTGTAGTTGCCAAAAAAATAGTTTGTAACCCATCAACTAATAATGATTCCAACACCGTTATGATATAGCAACTAAGCATCACTACACAATGGTTACAAGGAACAGGGTAACAGATCCTATGTTTTTGCTACTCGGTGTCATGCAATAGCATAGCGTAAGCCTAAACTCACACTCCTATCATGGCATACTATAGTGCATAGTAAAATACTGAGATTCATGATCAAAATGAAACTTGCCTTGCTTGTTGTTATCACCGGTGCACTCCTCACAGTCACAAGGATTGCACTCCTTGCAATCTAAGCACTGCACACAAAAATATACACAACATACATAAGACCATAATACTTGCGTGAATTACAAATAAGAAGCAAACACACACATACAAGGTGTATTTGGTTTTAGTTAGAGTTTGGTTGAAACGAATTTCAAATGTGACTTGACTTAGTTGATTTGAGTTTGAAATTCAGTTTCAGGTTTGAGTATGAGTCTGCGCTGAATTGCAATGCCGGTAAGGTGAGGATACGCATGTCCAACGCGCACGCATCCGGCGTGCGCAGGAACGGCGAGTTCTGCCTCGCCCTACGCCTCGCTTCCGTCTCCCTCGCTAGCGCCGTCACCGTGTATCTATACTGGCAGCGCGGCTGAGGCGCCGGACCGTTCACCATCGAGCAGCTCGGAGCGCTCCGGCGCCAGGCCACGAGCATCCTGGCTGAGCCGGGCCGAGTTGCCGCGCCGCTGGGCCGGGAACTTTTTTTTTTGAATGTTGGTAGGAGTTCTACTAAATTCATTGATCAGTAAGGAGTAAAAACAGTACAGAAGGGTGCCCAATAAAAAACGAACAAAGCACCTAAGAAAGGGTGCTAAAAGAGGAAAAAACAAGGCAACAAATCAGCCTGGGTCGAAGGGGATCCCTGCTCCTACCATGTTCCAGATTCTAATTTCCTCCTTAATTCTCCTCACCAACGTGCTAGTATCCATCCGCTTGTTGTTGAACAGCCGTCTGTTCCGTTCGCACCATATTTCCCAAGAGATTAGGTGCAGAAGAGACAAGGTCCCTTTCCTTTTTGCGATCGGTGCTTTTTGCCAGCAGCTTTGCATCCATCCTCCAACGCTGTGCAGCTCCATCCAGGAGATTGGCCGCAATGATGGCAAGGCAGCCGCAGCCGCGATCAAGTCCCAAGCCTTCCTTGCCCACGGGCATTCCACAAGAAGATGGAAGGCAGTTTCCAGATTTCTCTGACACAAAGGACAGAAATAGTTGTTCTCCCATCCGCGCCGCAGCAACACATCGGCCGTCAAAATTTTCCCTAGCGTGGCCGTCCATAGAAAGAATCTACACTTGCCCGGTGCCCACGCTGCCCAAATGTGCTTAGGCCCTCCATGGACATCGAGCCCAAGAATTGTACTCCCTCCGTCCGGAAATACTTGTCGGAGAAATGCATAAAAATGAATGTACCTAGAACTAAAATACGTCTAGATACATCCATTCCTTCGACAAGTATTTCCGGACTGAGGGAGTAGCTGGTAGGTAGATCTTGCACTGTAAGCAGCGTCGGGGTTGAAACGCCACTCAATGGTGTCCGGCTGACCAGGTGTAAAGGTGATGTTCTCAAGCTGCGCAGCAAGAGAAACAAGCTGATGCACCATCGTTTCGGTCAAGCCTTGAGCCAGGTCCGACAGCCATCGCTCATTAGTCATGGCATCCTTTACAGTACGATTTTTCCAGATTGAGACCTTGTACAGGTCTGGTGCAACTGTCTTTGGGCAGAGTCCATTCAACCATCGATCATGCTAGAACCGTGCAATGCAACCGGGAACTCGTGGAGCAGATTCTGGACGTGGGCAGCGGACTGGCAGGCACACGCAGCATGCGGCGGAGCAAGGCCCCCGAAAGGGAGGGGCCCCCACCCAGGGATATGTGTGTTGTAGGCCTGCTGTGGCGTGGACTGAAAAATGTGTATTTTGGCCCAAGTTAATGGGTACACACGATTATAATGCATGTCCAGGCCTTGCGGAGCAGATAGGAGCGATCGTTTGTCTCAAAAAAAGAGATAGGAGCGATCGTGGATCGATTCCGTGGCTAGTGACGCATCAATTATGATCTCGCGGATGTAGGCGGCTGCCACAGGATGCTTCGCTACCCTTTCGCCGGTCACGCCGCAGCCTCGCCCTGATCGTCGTCTCCTCCTCCTTTTAGGCGTCATGACCGCGAGAAACAGTTGACCGGCAGGCGACGAGGGATGCCAATCGCGCATACGGCTGCAAACAGCTTCAGCCAAAGATGCCCATCACTGGTCCCTCCACCAAGAGATTAGAAGCTGATTCTTGAACAGGTACCCATGCCCTAGCGATTTTTCCATAGTAATTACTAAAAAATATGAATGATAATCAATATTTAGTTTTCATTGCTGAAATAGGTAATTGATGATAGATCGATTAGGTATTAGGGATAGATCTCATCGGGGTTTGTCATTACTAGTTGAACGTGAATCAATAAGATTTTATCAAGGTATTTTTATAGATTTGCTCTAATTTCCAATTACTAAGGGCACGTCCAAGACATAGGTCTTTGTACGATGCTTACGGGAAATACATAAAAATTAACAGTTACAACATCTGTCTAAAAGTCTACCTCCGGTGCTAATTGCAATGTATAGGTGCTTTTCCGATTAGATTGGATAGTGTTTGTTCTCTGCAAGAGCAGATGCAAGCGCTCATCAATGAAAAGAAACCGGTCCGTGATTTTCTGGAGGGCGCTGGATTTGGCAGCGCTTCAAATTTTTCATCCTCGTATGTAATTTCTGTGAGATTTAATCTTGGGATTAAATGAAAGCGGGGGAATGGCCAGGAAATCGGTTTTGGTGACATGCTCTAAGGGGCCCCGAGCTTAAGCTTCGCCCTGGGCCCCTAAAATCTTAGGACCGGCCCTGTGTCGTGCACCTGCTACTCGTCACCATCATGTGCTTCCCGGAGTTCATCCTACCGACATTGTTCCTGTGCATGTCCATGGCCGGCGTCTAGCCGGAGCGTGGCCGGGCGATGAGCTTCCTGGCGACGCAGGACGAGGCAGTGCTGCTCGCGTGGAGGGACCATAGGGCAACGGCGTCCGGCCTCGGCGCCGTACGACACGCCGTTCCGTATCAAGGCTGTACGTGGTCCATCGCCCATCGGCCGCCGGCAACTTCTTCAAGAGGCTGCCTTCCGGAGCAGCTTGATCATGCTTGCATCACATATGATGTTTGCTTAATTCTTCAGTTCGTTACCGTGGTCTGCCACTGGCAGCACAAGTGACAGCTACATTCTGGCCACTCACCAGCCACTCACCAGCACGATCAATATATAGCAATCCATGGCTAAATATCCACGATGAAGCTGCATCTGAACAGCCAGAAAGAATAGACGAACCTTAGTTGAGACAGAAGAGTGCTCTGACAATCCATCAAGTACCCAAAAGCCTTGATACGTGGTTAATTATAAAGTAATCAAACCCCGACAAAATAGCTTTTATGTGGCTTCGAGATTTATGCCCCTTCTACATTCTTCTGTATGTACATCTCACCAAATCATGCAAACACTTCTTTTCTTTGTCAGATCTAAACCTGTTTCACAAAACCTGCATTCATCCCACTGTCTTAAATACAGGAGGCCAGACATGAATGCAAGATTGACAAGCCTTGCAGATCAGATGATCAACGAACAAAAAGGCAAATCATATCAGCAAACATTTGCAAACACGTTCCTGCGTTCCACTTTAATCCTTAGCACTGGTGCCTGAATCCCAGAGCTACAGATTATTCTGCAGGCTATTGGAAATCTAATAAACCTTCTTACTAGCAGACACAACCCCTCTAACTGCACAGCAAATATAGTTCAAGCAACACCAATGTATTCCACTTTATGCCAAGCAAAAAAAAAGTATTCCACTTTTGTGGTGCATTATTACTGGTCAAAGTTGGCCTTGTACTCATGCGGATATTTTGAATTATAGAAGGAGTGGGATTGTGAATAAAATATATGTTAAAAGTTGAACAACAATGTATACAAAAATGCTAGCAACTTCAGGCAAATAATCTGAAGAAAGTGAAACCTTATTAGATGAATTGTGGCAACAGCTGCTAACTGCACATCATATGGCAGATCATGGGAAATGGTCAAGCCTTGCAGATGGAATAAAATGCAAATTCATATCAGCACATTTGTACCAAGCATTGCAGCAAATTCATGTGTATACAAGGATTACAATGTACTTCTACAGCCTGTAGGAAATCTGACAAACCTTGCTACTAGCAGACAACACTCAAAACTGTCTACTGTCTTCAGTGCATCGTCATCGCAGAGTGAACGAAACAACATAGTGCAAATGAAGAAAATGAAATATTACACGGAGGAAATAACTAGCTGCACATTGTACATTACAGGTCTCAAAATGAGCTAGCACACATCAAGCAAACTGCTCATAAACTCTTTCCCTGCCCTAACGCAGAACATAACTGAACTTCTCTCTGTTGGAAAAGTTAAGAGTCATTGCTTCTTGCTCTCTATTTCAATTAGGCAATCGTACCATACGCATCAAGATTGAAGACAGTTCTGCCAGTAACGAACAAGTTTGTTTACGGGAAGAGCAACTCTTCAATCCTATGAATAATATGCAAAGCTACGATACTGTCTTCCATATTCAAGAATCAAGATCGACCCAGAATGAACAAAAACAACAAGCACCTACAACCTATTGAAGTAGACGGTATGAAGAGATTGTTAATCATGATCCGCTGCTCCTAAAGAGCCTAGTCCACCGCCCCGTTGTCAAGGACCTGTCAGGACCTAGCATCACAGAAGGGGATCGATCTAGGGATTTGAGGAGTAAGGATTGGGGAAACTTCGCTCAGATCCAGATATTTGTATTTATGTATGAGTTTACTTGGCCGTCATGGCAATTCTCAGGAATTCACGATGGTTCTGCCAGCCACAGCCCGGCTATTATATAGGCGAGAGCTCCAGGCAACGGGGTGAAACGACACAGTAACTGCTAACGGCAAAGTTACATCTCAATCTAACGGCTAGCGACGAACAGTAACTGTGAGGCGCCATCTTAGCCGTCCATTTCACCTGAAGCGTTATCTCCTCATTTGCTACAGCTAACTGAAGCTTATCGACACCGGTTCAGTCCTGACATTGCTCCCTCCTTGAGAGTCGACGTGTCCTCATGGCGCTGATGTTTCTCCTCGCCACGCGCGCGTAGTGGTGCTGAAGAAATCCGGAAATGTGTACTTGATGAAATCAGCATCTTCCCATGTCGCATCTTCAACGGGCAGGTTGATCCACTTGATTAGCCATTGGACGACTGGTGCATTGTGTCGAGGGACTTGGCGCACCTGCAGTACTTCAGCTGGTCCTGTTTTAACTGTCCCGTCAACATTCACCGGGGGTAGATTAGGATCAGGAATGGATTTGTCCCCCACATGCAGTTTTAATTGGCTGACATGAAAAACTGGGTATATTTGCACTGAACTTGGCAGTTGTAATTTATAGGCAGAATTTCCCACTTTCTGAATCACCAGAAATGGTCCATAAAATTTGTTTTGCAATTTCAGAGCTCCTCTGAACCCAAATGCTGCCAGTCTATAAGGGGCCATCTTTAGATAGATTGGGTCTCCCACTTGGAAGGTTCTTTCAACTCTTTTAGTGTCTGCATACTTCTTCATCTTGTTTGAGCAAGTAGCAGATTTTCCTTCAACTGTTGCAACATTTGTTGTTTTGCTGACAGAAAGTCTTGAGCTTCAGGATTATCAGGACCAGGAATAGCCAGTTCTGAGATCAGTGGTGGAGGAAAACCATACAAGGCTTGGAATGGGGACATTTTGATTGTTGTGTGGTAGGTAGAGTTGTATCAAAATTCAGCCAGAGATAACCAAGAGAGCCATTTCTTAGGTGCAGAAGTAGTCATGCATCTTAAGTAAGTTTCCAGGCATTGATTTACTCTTTCAGTCTGACCATCAGTTTGTGGATGATTGGCTGTGTTGTACCTTAGTTTCACTTTCAGTGCAGAGAAAATGTCCCTCCAAAGTTGACTAGTAAATATCCTGTCTCTGTCAGATATGATCAATTTGAGAGGGCCATGTAGCTTGATTATGTTATCCACAAAAGCATGAGCTACACTGAGCACAAAGTAGGGATGGGACAGAGGAATGAAATGTGCATACTTGGTAAACCTGTCCACAATGACCATAATAACATCCTTTCCCTGAGAGTTAGGCAGTCCCTCAATAAAATCCATGGAAATGTGTTGCCAGGCCATGTCAGCTACAGGTAGAGGCTCCAGAAGACGAGGTTGCAAACAGGATTCATGCTTGGCCCTTTGACATATGGGGCAAGCAGTAATGAAACTTTCCACTGAAGATTTCAATCCAGGACAGTAGAATATACTTTTCACTCTTTGGTATGTTGCTCTTCTGTCAGAATGACCACCCACAGAAGAGTTATGCAGTGATGTGATCAGTTTGATTCTTAATTCAGGGTTGTTGCCCACTAAGATTTTCCGTTGTGCCTGATGATTCCAGCTGTTAAGGAATATTCTGACAGTGTATGGTTTTTCTGAAGGAGTAATTTCTCCAATAACTGCAAACTGTCAGGGTCCTTGTGGTAACTTTCTATTAATTCTTCTGCCCCTCCACTTCCTCTTTGCCCAGGGCTACCTCCTTGCCGACGTCGCCGTCCACCAGGACCACCACCCCATCCTCCTCCTCCGGCTCGGGAAACACCTCCCCGCCCTTGATCTCCATCTCCCCATCCTCATCCTCCGCCTCGACGAACACGCCCTCATCCTCGACCTCCACCTCCACCTCCCCATCGTCGTACTCCACCTCGATGAGCACGCCCCCGTCCTCGACCTCTGCCTCCACCTCATCAGCTCCCAGGCAGAAGTTCGACCCGTCGGCTCCCTGAAGCCCCTGGTAGGTCGCAAGGGAAGCCCGCGCGAGCGCCGCCTGCCCGTCGGCGTCGAAGTGCGGCGGCGGTGGGAGGGGATGGTTGACCTCGACCCTGGCCTCCAGGCCGAGGCGTCGCGCGGGGACTCCAGGGCAGACGGGCTCGCCGTGGGGCACGGCGGGGCCCGCCTTCAGGGAGCGGAAGGCCGTCGAGGCATCCGGATCACCGTCCGCTTGGCACGACGGCGGCGAGGGGAGTCGGGCGGGGGCGGGGGCTGCATCCTCTCCTCTCCTCTCGGCTTCGCTCATGTGCTCGCTGTTGAGTATATGTGTTATGTGCATATTGTGTATTGGGCCCACCTCCTAGTTTTCTTGTATAGTTAAGGTCGGTGGCCCATCTTTATACATCATATATACGTGCCTATGCACGAAGAGTAATACATCGTGCAATCATAATCTTACATGGTATCAGTTTTTAGGTTCTAACCCTAGTCTTCCGCTGCCGCCGCCGCCGCCGCGCTCCTCCACGCCGCCACCTAGCCGCCGCCGTCTACGCGCCTCCCGCGCTGGCCGCCGCTCCTTCCCTCCCTGCGCGCGTGCTTCCCCAGCCGCCCGCCAGCCTCGCGTCGCGTTGCCTGTGTTGATCGTCGAGGCTCTACACACGTACGTATGGCCATGGCCAGAATCCATTGAGCTGCCTGCTAGCTTGCTAGCTAGTTGGTTACACGTACGTGGCTATCGCCTCTCGCATCGCTAGCCGCTCGCCTCGCCAGCTCCTCGCATCGCCAGTTCGCCCACTCACCCGATCGCCCCTGGCCTTGCCCGACGCCGCTCGCCTGCATCGCCTATTCCCGATCGCCAGCACGCCTCGCTTGCTTGCGTCGCCCGCCAGCGCCCGCTCGCCTTGCCAGCCACTGCAGCCTGTCGCGATCCGCCGCTGCCAACCGCCCGATGTCGTCCACCGGTCTGTTCGCCGCTGCCGTCCCGCTGACGACGTCCTCTGGCGCGGCTCCGTCGCCAGTGTCCTACGGCATGGCCCTACCGCCGCTGGCACTCTCCGGCCAGTCCCGCTACGGGCCCTCTGGCGTGGCTCCGCCGCCGGCGTCCTATGGCGCGGCCCTGCTGGTGCTCTCGGACCAGTCCGTCGTCATCCCGTCGCCGGCGCCGCCTTTGCCCGTCGACCCTTTGCTATTGCATGGGGCGTTTGACGTGCCCGTTCCCATGTACGAGAATTCTATGTACGGGGCTCCGCGCGTGTACGGGTCTCTCGGATACTGGTGGAGGTCGTCAGCAGGCCAGCACTCGCAGCAACCTAACGGCGCCCAGTACCTGCAGCATCTGTCAGCGGGCCAGCAGGTTTTTCCGGCGGGCCATCCGGTCTACCCGGCACCACAGTCGCAGCCGGGGCTGCTACCCATACCGTATGGAGAGTACCCACCGCCGCAATCGAGTGGTGGCTACGGCCTCCCCATGGTGTCCCCGTCCCCCTCGCCGGCCCTGCCGCCGGTGCCCTGGGACCCGGTGCTCCTCCCCGCACTGCATGCCGCTCCTACGCCGAATAACTACACTGGAGGTGGTGATTGGTACATGGACACCGGTGCTACGGCTCACATGTTTGCTCATCCTGGTAACCTTGCCTCCTTCACTCCTGTCTCCACCGATCGCCGCATCATTGTCGGCGACGGTTCCACACTTCCTATCACACACATTGGGCACACTTATTTTCTTTCTAGTTCTACTCCATTATCTTTGTCTAACATACTTGTGTCACCCCATCTTATTAAGAATCTTATATCGGTTCGTTGTTTCACTCGTGAAAATCCTGTTACCGTTGAATTTGACGAGTTTGGTTTTTGTGTCAAAGACGCTCGAACCAGGATGGTACTTCACCGATGTGACAGCCCTGACGAGCTCTATCCGGTGCACTCGCCTTCATCCATCACCACCGCACTGGTTTCTCTCTCCGCTGGAGTCGATCTCTGGCACGCTCGCTTGGGTCATCCCAATCCCGTCACACTTCGTCATATTCTTAGGAGTTTCAGTTTCAGTTACAATAAGATCGAGGATCACACTTGTCATGCCTGTCGAGTCGGCAAACATGTTCGTCTGCCGTTTAACAATTCCACCACCATTGCTTCTTTTCCTTTTCAATTGATTCATAGCGATGTGTGGACTTCTCCGGTTCCCAGTAACTCGGGCTATTTATATTATCTGGTCATTCTTGATGATTATTCTCATTATGTGTGGAATTTTCCTTTGCGCAGAAAGTCGGATGCACTCTCTACCTTGACGGCTTTTTACTCCTATGTCCGCACGTAGTTTGGGCGTCCCATCCTTGCGCTTCAGACGGACAATGGAAAAGAGTTCGACAACCTCGCTTTCCGCACCTTTTTGTCGCATCACGGTACAGTTTTCCGCCTCACATGCCCATACACTTCACAGCAGAACGGTCGAGCCGAACGCGTCCTTCGCACTCTGAATGACTGTGTTCGCACGCTCCTGTTTCATGCCAACGTGTCGCCTCGTTTCTGGCCGGACGCACTCGCCACTGCATCACTTCTTCTTAACATTAGACCCTGCCGCCCACGGTGGAACTACGCACCTCACCATCTTCTCTTTGGTACGCCCCCGTCTTATGACGACTTGCGTATTTTTGGGTGCCTTTGCTATCCCAGCACTGCCGACACTACTTCTCACAAGCTTGCACCTTGATCTGTCGCTTGCATCTTCATCGGCTACCCCTCTAACTCCAAGGGATATCGGTGCTATGATCCCGTCTCCCACCGTGTGTTCACTTCCCGGCACGTTTACTTTGATGACCATGTATTTCCGTTTCACCAGGTACCCCCGGCTGTTCCTCCCGCCACCAGTGACGCGGGCTCCTCGACGCCTCTCCCAGGGCGCTCGTGCGCCTCTCTTGGCCTGCCCCCTGGCTTTGAGGCGCGCTCCCCGCATGCGGCGCCTCCTACAGTCGCGGCGCTGGCGCCCCTGGTGGCCCCGACGTTGGCGCATGCGCCCCCCCGGCGCCCGCGGCCCCCGTGGCTCCGCCGGCGCCCCCGGCGCCCTCGGTGCCCCCGGTCCTCCTGGCCCCCCCGACCCCTCGGTGCCCCCGGTCCCCTCGGCGCCCCCGGTGAGCGCGCCCCCCGGCGCCTATGGCCGGTCCGGTCACCCGCGCCCGTGCGGGCGTTTTTTGCCCGCGCTACGCCTCGGATGACTACGTGCATGCGGCGTCCACCTCTGAGCCGTCGCCGTTGCCGTCCTCCGTTCGAGCCGCTCTTCATGACCCGCTCTGGATGGCTGCGATGAAAGAGGAGTTTGACGCCCTGTTGCGTAACCGGACGTGGCAGCTTGTTCCCCGTCCCCGGCACGCCAACGTGATTACTGGAAAGTGGGTCTTTAAACACAAGCTCCGTCCTGGTGGTACCCTTGATCGTTACAAAGCGTGCTGGGTCGTTCGTGGCTTCCGACAGCGTGCTGGCATCGACTTCACCGACACCTTCGCTCCGGTCGTCAAGCCCGGCACGATACGCACGGTTCTCCACCTTGCGGTCTCCCGTGCTTGGCCGGTGCACCAGATGGATGTCTCTAACGCCTTCCTCCATGGTCACCTCGAGGAGCAGGTCTTCTGCCAGCAGCCCACCGGGTTTGTTGACCCGACGCTTCCCGACCACGTGTGCCTGCTTTCGCGGTCCTTGTACGGACTCAAGCAAGCTCCGCGCGCTTGGTACCAGCGCATCGCGGCGTTTCTCCACCAGCTTGGGTTCCGCTCTACCCGCTCGGACGCCTCGCTCTTCGTCTATCATCAGGGCTCCGACACGGCCTACTTGCTGCTCTATGTCGATGACATCATCCTGACGGCATGTACGGCTGGTCTCCTCAGTCAGCTCACGGCTCGTCTTCGCGCTGAGTTCGCCATCAAGGACTTGGGTCCTTTGCACTACTTCCTCGGTGTCGAGGTGGTGCGCCGTTCCGATGGCTTCTTCCTTCATCAGCGGAAGTACGCTCATGAGCTCCTGGAGCGCGCCGGCATGCTTAACTGCAAGCCCACCGCTACGCCTGTTGATACGAAGGCCAAGCTTTCTGTCACGGATGGTTCTCCTGCTTCGGATGCTGCTTTCTATCGGTCTATCGTTGGTGCTCTTCAGTACCTCACTCTGACTCGACTGGAGATCCAGTATGTCGTGCAGCAGGTGTGTCTTCATATGCATGCTCCTCGAGACGTTCACTGGGCTGCGGTCAAGCGGATTCTCCGCTATGTCTATGGCACTATGGATCTTGGCGTCACGCTTCATGCCTCCGCCGACACCGCCCTCACAGCCTACTCCGATGCAGACTGGGCGGGATGCCCTGACACTCGTCGCTCCACCTCGGGCTATTGTGTCTACCTTGGACCCTCACTTATCTCGTGGTCGTCCAAGCGGCAGCCTACGGTCTCTCGTTCCAGTGCTGAGGCCGAGTATCGCGCGGTGGCCAACGCCGTTGCCGAGTGTTCGTGGCTTCGCGAGCTGCTTCAGGAGCTTTCTTGCCCTGTTGACCGTGCCACGGTGGTCTACTGCGACAACGTCTCGGCGGTCTACCTCTCCGCTAACCCGGTGCATCATCGACGAACTAAGCATATTGAGTTGGATATTCATTTTGTTCGAGAACAGGTGGCCCTTGGCCATATTCGTGTTTTACACGTCCCTACTTCCCAACAATTTGCAGATATCATGACCAAGGGCTTGCCTACGGCGTCATTTGAGGAGTTCTGGTCCAGTCTTTGCGTCAGCCGCGGTGCCGCTTCGACTGCGGGGGGTGTTGAGTATATGTGTTATGTGCATATTGTGTATTGGGCCCACCTCCTAGTTTCCTTATATAGTTGAGGTCTGTGGCCCACCTTTGTACATCATATATACGTGCCTATGCATGAAGAGTAATACATCATGCAATCATAATCTTACACTCGCTGCTCTGTGCTGTGGCCTCTCACTCGCCTAGCTCCGTGTTGTGGAAGCGTGCGAGTGCAACCGACTGGATCTGAATAGGTTTTTATGTTTTGGAGGGGGGCATCTGAAATAGATTTGCAGTGCTATTTTTTTAGGCAGTCCCACGAAGCTTTATTAAGACGTCACAGCGTTTACAGGGACGACCGAAAGATTTCCGAGGTGTCCTAACCAAACATGGCGGCCCACCCCTAATGTGAGAGCATGCTTCGCTAGATTGTGAGCCTCGAAATTCGAGCTCCTAAACTCGTGGACAAAATTACAGATAGTAAAAGACCTACTTGCCTCTATTATTTCATGTATAATCACACCGTAGCTTTCCAGACACTGTTGCTTGATATCGTCCACCACCACCTTGCAATCAGTGGCTACATGTATCTTCAGTTCGTTGAGATCTTGAGCTAGGGCAAGAGCCTCCCGGACTGCCATCACCTCCAGGGTTGTAGGTTCATCAACTCCCTTGAAACTGATCGCCGAGGCACCCAAGAACACTTCGTTCTGATCCCTACATACTGCGGCTACAACTCCCCTCTTCTGATTTCTTCTTGTTGCTGCATCAACATTTACTTTTGCCAAAGTCGCCGGTGGATGTAGCCACTGTGTAGGCTTAGGATTAGGCTGAGCACTCACCACCCGTCCCGGTGTTTCAATTTCCTTGAGATCATTCAGATAAGATTCGATGAACTGATGTGTTGACATTGGGCTGGTAAATATATCTTCATAGATCGCCTTTCTCCTCGCTCTCCACACCGCCCAGAGGGATATGATTAGTCTCACAAATTCTGTTGGAGTAAGAGCCTCATGCAGATCGAACAGCCAGTTCTTCGCGTTTGCATCACTGTTTAGACTAATCTGTTCCACCAAGCGCTCATCTGACAAAGCCCAAGTGCATCTCGACATGGTGCAATCCAGCAAAGCATGTCTCCACGAGTCTTGAGCTCCACAGAGAGCACAATGGGTAGTTTGTGACATGTTGCGGTGATGTAAAACATCAGCTGTAGGCATTGAGTGACGGGCTAGCTGCCATGCAAAGATTTTCTGCTTCGAAGGTACCTTGGTATGCCATAACGAATTCCATGCATGTCCTTCAGAAGACACGTCTGAGATCCCCGCATTTTCATCTATCCAATCCTCCCTCTGAAATTTGGTGTTTAGCACCATTTGATAAGCCGATCTAACTGAGAAAAAGCCTCGACGTTCCGCACTCCAAGCCCAAAAATCATCAATATTGCGTGTGCATAATGGGATAGCCAAGATAGCATCTGCGTCAAATGGTATGAACACTGAGTGGATGAGATCCTCTCTCCAAGTAGCCGTGGTGGCGTCAATCAACTCTGAAACGAGCCTGGGAGGGTTGACTACTAGCGCCGTGATGGGCCTCATCGGACCCGTTCTGGGGAGCCAATTGCTTTCCCATATGTCCGTGGTCGCACCATTGCCTATTCTTCGAATAAGACCTTGCTTTAGAACATCCCTCCCATCAATGATAGCCCGCCATATTTGTGAGGGGTGGCTGCCCAACTCAGCTTCAAGAATGGAGCCTTGCGGGTAGTAAACAGATTTTAGGATGCGTGCGCTTAGGGAAGATGGATCATGCAAAAGCCTCCACGATTGTTTGGCCAACAACGCCAGATTAAAGATCTCCATGTCTCGGAAGCCCAATTCTCCCAAGTATTTGGGGTGTGTCATCACGTCCCAAGACACCCAAGCTGGTTTCCGTTTGCCCTGCTTGCTCCCCCACCAGAATTGTCGAATGATCGACGTTATATTATCACAAAGTCCTCTTGGCAAGCGGAAGCATGCCATGGAGTATACCAGTATAGCTTGGGCCACGGATTTAATTAGAACCTCCTTTTCCGCAGCTGATAAAAGCTTCTCCATCCATCCTCTCACCTTCTCCCATATCCTGTCTCTGAGATACTTAAATTTTCCCATCTTTGATTGGCCAACATCCGTGGGCATGCCCAAATATCTGTCACTTAATGACTCATTGTGGACATGCAGAATGTTCTTGACACTATCTCGTCTCTGTTGTGGGCATCCCTTGCTGAAAAAGATAGACGATTTGTCATGGTTGATCCTTTGGCCAGATGCATTACAATATGTCTCCAACAGGTTTGATACCGCAGTCCCGCCCTCAGAGCTTGACTTAAATAGCAACAGGCTGTCATCAGCAAAAAGGAGATGGTTGACAACCGGAGCTGTAGGAGCCACCTTGATTCCCTCAAGACCCGACGACTCAGAACTAGATTTTAAAAGGCACGAAAGGCCCTCTGTTGCGATTAAGAAAAGATAAGGGGAAATGGGATCTCCCTGCCGAATTCCTCTTGATGGAACAAATTGCTCTAGCTTCTCACCATTAAACATGACTGAAAAAGAGACGGACCGGACCATGCTCATAACTGTGTCAACCCAAGGTTGTGCAAATCCCAACTTCTCCATCATGGCCTGCAGGTAGTCCCACTCAAGCCTATCATAGGCTTTCATCATGTCCAGCTTCAAAGCGCAAAAACTGTTGGACTTGGATTTGTTCCGTTTCATAAAGTGAAGACACTCGTAAGCACATATTATGTTGTCAGTTATTAGCCTGCCTGGAACAAAAGCTTACTGCTCATGAGATATGATATCTGGTAGTATCTGTTTGAGTCTATTGGCAACTACCTTTGAAGCAATTTTGTATATGAAATTGCATAGGCTTATTGGACGAAACTGTGCAAGCTGAGTTGGGTTCAAAACCTTCGGGATGAGCACCAAAACCGTGTCATTCACACATTCAGCACTCTCCTCACCTCTGATGATCATGTGCACAGCACGGGTGACCTCTTCACCACAGATATTCCAGTGACGTTGATAGAAATGAGTCAGGAATCCATCGGGCCCCGGTGCCTTCGTCGGGAACATCTGAAAAAGGGCAGTCTTCACCTCCTCATTAGTGTATGGGGCCAACAGAATATCATTCATGTGCTGCGTTACCTTTGCGGGCACCTTAGAGATGACTTGATCCAATCCATTTACACCTTCGGAGGTATATAGACTCTTGTAGAAATCTAACACCATCGTTCTCAATGCTCCCGGATCATCAATGATTACACCCAAAGAATTCGCAAGGGCTTTAATCATGTTCCTTTTGCGTCTCTGGCTTGCACGGAGATGAAAAAAGCGAGTGTTTCTATCTCCTGCCGATAACCATTTCAGTCTGGACCGCTGCCTCCACATGAGTTCCTCCCTGTGATAAAGTTCGATCAATCTCTCATTGATTTTCAACTCGACGTGAGATGGCCACGTCCTCGCTGGGTTAGCCCTCAACCGTTCAAGCTCGGTTTTGAGACCTTTGATTTCCTTGCGTACTGAGCCAAACGTATTCCTGTTCCACCACCCAAGATCAGCTGCAACCACGCCCAGCTTGTCACGGAGCTCTTGCATTCTTGTTGTCGCCCCTCCGCTGCCCAGCTTTGCAGCAAGGTGTCGCCCAGGTTTTCATGCGCCTCCCACATTACCTCATACTTGAAAGTTCTCGGTATCTTCAGGACCGGCGCATCATGCATGTTAAGCAATATAGGGCAGTGGTCAGAGGAGGCAGCTGTCAGGTGTTTTAAGAAGGCCGTCGGGAACCTCTCGTTCCATTCAGCCGTTGCCATAGCTCGATCAAGCCTTACCCTAGTATAGCTTCCTCCAGCCACTTTTTTCTCATACATCCAAAAATGTCCCTGGTATCCCATATCCATGAGCATGCAAACGTCCACAGCATCCCGGAAACCCTGGATTTGAGCATTACTTCTTTCTCCTATTCCTTCTTGTTCATCCGGACGTAGAACTTCGTTAAAATCTCCTATGCACAACCATGGATCGTTCCTCAAATTGCTGACCCCCTTCCTAATATCCCATGTTTGATGCCGCACGTGGGTCTGTGCCTCCCCATATACTAAAGTCATCCTCCACGGATCCATGTTCTCCTCAAGAATAGAGCGGTCAATATGATACAGAGAGTAGACCAAAATCTCAACATTTATTGTATTATTCCAGAAAATCCCTTAACCTCCACTTCTACCTTGACTACTTACAGCGTAGTGCTACCTCTTGAGCACTGCGTTGGTTTTCCCTTGAAGAGGAAAGGGTGATGCAGTAAAGTAGCGTAAGTATTTCCCTCAGTTTTGATAGCCAAGGTATCAATCCAGTAGGAGATCACGCACGAGTCCCTCACACCTACACAAACAAATAAGAACCTCGCAACCAATGCGATAAAGGGGTTGTCAATCCCTCAACGGTCACTTACGAGAGTGAGATCTGATAGATATGATAAGATAATATTTTTGGTATTTTTATGATAAAGAGAAATAAAGATGCAAAGTAAAATAAAAGGCAAAAGAAATAACTAAGTGTTGGAAGATTAATATGATGGAAAATAGACCCGGGGGCCATAGGTTTCACTAGTGGCATCTCTCAAGAGCATAAGTATTACGGTGGGTGAACAAATTACTGTCGAGCAATTGATAGAATTGAGCATAGTTATGAGAATATCTAGGTATGATCATGTATATAGGCATCACGTCCGTGACAAGTAGACCGACTCCTGCCTTCATCTACTACTATTACTCCACACATCGACCGCTATCCAGCATGCATCTAGAGTATTAAGTTCATAAGAATAGAGTAATGCTTTAAGTAAGATGACATGATGTAGAGGGATAAACTCATGCAATATGATATAAACCCCATCTTTTTTATCCTCGATGGCAACAATACAATACGTGCCTTGCTGCCTTTGCTGTCACTGGGAAAGGACACCGCAAGATTGAACCCAAAGCTAAGCACTTCTCCCATTGCAAGAAAGATCAATCTAGTAGGCCAAACCAAACTGATAATTCGAAGAGACTTGCAAAGATAACTAATCATGCATAAAAGAATTCAGAGAAGATTCAAATATTGTTCATAGATAATCTTGATCATAAATCCACAATTCATCGGTCTCAACAAACACACAGCAAAAGAAGATTACATCGAATAGATCTCCACGAGAATCGTGGAGAACTTTGTATTGAGATCCAAAGAGAGAGAAGAAGCCATCTAGCTAATAACTATGGACCCAAAGGTCTGAGGTAAACTACTCACACATCATCGGAGAGGCTATGGTGTTGATGTAGAAGCCCTCCGTGATCAATGCCCCCTCCGGCGGAGCACCGGAAAAGGCCCCAAGATGGGATCTCACGGGTACAGAAGGTTGCGGCGGTGGAAATAGGTTTTTGGCTCCGTATCTGATAGTTTGGGGGTACGTAGGTATATATAGGAGGAAGAAGTACGTCGATGGAGCAACATGGGCCCCACGAGGGTGGAGGGCGCGTCCAGGGGGTAGGCGCGCCCCTGCCTCGTGCTCTCCTGGTTGATTTCTTGACGTAGACTCCAAGTCCTCTGGATCACGTTTGTTCCGAAAATTACGTTCCCAAAGGTTTCATTCCGTTTGGACTCCGTTTGATATTCTTTTTCTGCGAAACACTGAAATAGGCAAAAAACAACAATTTGGGCTGGGCCTCCGGTTAATAGGTTAGTCCCAAAAATAATATAAAAGTGTATAATAAAGCCCATAAACATCCAAAACAGAATATAATATAGCATGGAACAATCAAAAATTATAGATACGTTGGAGACGTATCAAGCATCCCCAAGCTTAATTCCTGCTCGTCCTCGAGTAGGTAAATGATAAAAACAGAATTCTTGATGTGGAATGCTACTTAGCATAATTTTCAATGTAATTCTCTTAATTGTGGTATGAATATTCAGATCCGAAAGATTCAAGACAAAAGTTTAATATTGACATAAAAATAATAATACTTCAAGCATACTAACTAAGCAATTATGTCTTCTCAAAATAACATGGCCAAAGAAAGTTATCCCTACAAAATCATATAGTCTGGCTATGCTCTATCTTCACCACACAAAGTATTTAAATCATGCACAACCCCGATGACAAGCCAAGCAATTGTTACATACTTTTGGTGTTCTCAAACTTTTTCAATCTTCATGCAATACATGAGCGTGAGCCATGGACATAGCACTATATGTGGAATAGAATGGTGGTTGTGGAGAAGACAAAAAAGGAGAAGATAGTCTCACATCAACTAGGCGTATCAACGGGCTATGGAGATGCCCATTAATAGATATCAATGTGAGTGAGTAGGGATTGCCATGCAACAGATGCACTAGAGCTATAAGTATATGAAAGCTCAACAAAAGAAACTAAGTGGGTGTGCATCCAACTCGCTTGCTCACGAAGACCTAGGGCATTTTGAGGAAGCCCATCATTGGAATATACAAGCCAAGTTCTATAATGAAAAATTCCCACTAGTATATGAAAGTGATATCATAGGAGACTCTCTATCATGAAGATCATGGTGCTACTTTGAAGCACAAGTGTGGTAAAAGGATAGTAACATTGTCCCTTCTCTCTTTTTCTCTCATTTTTTTTTGGGCCTTTTCTCTTTTTTATGGCCTCTTTCTTATTTTTTTTATTTTTCGTCCGGAGTCTCATCCCGACTTGTGGGGGAATCATAGTCTCCATCATCCTTTCCTCACTTAGGACAATTCTCTAAAAATGATGATCATCACACTTTTATTTACTTACAACTCAATACTTAGAACAACATATGACTCTATGTGAATGCCTTCGGCGGTGTACCGGGATATGCAATGAATCAAGAGTGACATGTATGAAAGAATTATGAACGGTGGCTTTGCCACAAATACGATGTCAACTACATGATCATGCGAAGCAATATGACAATGATGGAGCGTGTCATAGTAAACGGAACGGTGGTAAGTTGCATGGCAATATATCTCAGAATGGCTATGGAAATGCCATAATAGGTAGGTATGGTGGCTGTTTTAAGAAAGGTATATGGTGGTGTATGATACCGGGGAAAAGTGTGCGGTATTAGAGAGGCTAGCAATGGTGGAAGGAAGAGAGTGCGTATAATCCATGGACTCGACATTAGTCATAAAGAACTCATATATTTATTGCAAAAATCTACAAGTTATCAAAGCAAAGTATTACGCGCATGCTCCTAGGGGGATAGATTGGTAGGAAAAGACCATCGCTCGTCCCTGACCGCCACTCATAAGGAAGACAATCAATAAATAAATCATGCTCCGACTTCATCACATAACAGTTCACCATACGTACATGCTACGGGAATCACAAACTTTAACACAAGTATTCCTCAAATTCACAACTACTCAACTAGCATGACTAATATCACCATCTTCATATCTCAAAACAATTATCAAGCATCAAACTTCTCATAGTATTCAACACACTCATAAGATAATTTTTACTAATCTTGGATGCCTATTACTTTAGGACTAATTTCTCAATTTAAGCAAATTACCATGTTGTTTTGTAGGACTCTCAAAATAATATAAGTGAAGCGTGAGAGAACAATAGTTTCTATAAAAAAATCCACCACCGTGCTCTAAAAAATATAAGTGAAGCACTAGAGAAAAACTATATAGCTCAAAAGATATAAGTGAAGCACATAGAGTATTCTAATAAATTCCGAATCATCTGTGTCTCTCTCAAAAGGTGTGTACAGCAAGGATAATTGTGATAAACTAAAAAAACAAAGACTCAAGACGCTCCAAGCAAAACACATATCATGTGGTGAATAAAAATATAGCTCCAAGTAAAGTTACCGATGGAAGTAGACGAAACAGGGGATGCCTTCCAGGGCATCCCCAAGCTTTGGCTTTTTGGTGTCCTTAGATTATCTTGGGGTGCCATGGGCATCTCCAATCTTAGGCTCTTGCCACTCCTTGTTCCATAATCCATCAAATCTTTTACCCAAAACTTGAAAACTTCACAACACAAAACTTAGCAGAAAATCTCGTGAGCTCCCTTAGCGAAAGAAAACAAACACCACTACAAGGTACTGTAATGAACTCATTCTTTATTTATATGGGTGTTAAACCTACTGTATTCCAACTTCTCTATGGTTTATGAACTATTTTATTAGCCATAGGTTCATCAAAATAAGCAAACAACACACGAAAAACAGAATCTGTCAAAAACAGAACAGTCTGTAGTAATCTGTGACTAACGCAAACTTATGGAACTCCAAAAATTCTACAAAAATAGGACGGTCTAGAATTTTTTATTGATCAGCATCAATTGGAATCAGTATTTTATCACGTTCTGGTGATTTTTAACAATTATTTTCGTGAACAGAAAGTTTCTGGAATTTTTAGAATGATCAAATAACTATCATCCAAGAAGATCCTATAGGTTTAACTTGGCACAAACACTAATCAAAACATAAAAACCAATCTAACCAGAGGCTAGATCAAATATTTATTCCTAAACAGAAGCAAAAAGCAAAAAACTAAAATAAAATTGGGTTGCCTCCCAACAAGCGCTATCGTTTAACGCCCCTAGCTAGGCATAAAAGAAGGATAGATCTAGGTATTGCCATCTTTGGTAGGCAATCCATAAGTGGCTCCAATAATAGATTCATAAGGTAATTTTATTTTCTTTCTAGAGAAGTGTTTCATGCCTTTCCTTAACGGAAATTGGAATCTAATATTCCCTTCCTTCATATCAATAATTGCACCAATCGTTCTAAGGAAAGGTCTACCAAGAATAATAGGACATGAAGGATTGCGATCTATATCAAGAACAATAAAATCTACGGGCACATAATTCCTATTTGCAACAATAAGAACATCATTAATTCTTCCCATAGGTTTTTTAATAGTGGAATCCGCAAGGTGTAAGTTTAAAGAGGAATCATCAAATTCGCGGAAACCTAACAAATCACACAAAGTTTTTGGAATCGTGGAAACACTAGCACCCAAATCACACAAGGCATAGCATTCATGATCTTTAATTTTAATTTTAATAGTAGGTTCCCACTCATCATAAAGTTTTCTAGGGATAGAAACTTCCAACTCAAGTTTTTCTTCATAAGATTGCATTAAAGCATCAACGATATGGTTGGTAAAAGCTTTATGTTGACTATAAGCATGCAGAGAATTTAGCACAGATTGCAACAAGGAAATACAATCTATCAAAGACCAATTATCATAATTAAATTCCTTGAAATCCAAAATAGTGGGTCCATTGCTATCTAAAGTTTTAACTTCTTCAATCCCACTTTTATCAATTTTTGCATCAAGATCTAAAAACTCCGAATTTTTGGAACGCCTTCTAGGTAAAGGTGGATCATATTCAGTCCCATCATTATCAAGATTCATATTGCAAAACAAAGATTTAATAGGGGACACGTCAATAACTTTTAGATCTCATCTTTATTCTCATAAAAACTAGAAGAACACGCTTTCACAAAGCAACCTTTCTTAGCACGCATCCTAGCGGTTCTTTCTTTGCACTCATCAATGGAAATTCTCATGGATTTGAGAGACTCATTGATATCATGCTTAGGTGGAATAGATCTAAGTTTTAAAGAATCAACATCAAGAGAAATTCTATCAACGTTCCTAGCCAATTCATCAATCTTAGGCAACTTTTCTTCAAGCAAAGCATTGAAATTCTTTTGTGAATTTATAAATTCTTTAACACTAGTCTCAAATTCAGAGGGCATCTTATTAAAATTTCCATAAGAGTTGTTGTAGGAATTACCATAATTATTAAAGGAATTACTAGGATACGGCCTAGGATTAAAGTTTCCTCTATACGCGTTGTTACCAAAATTATTCCTACCAACAAAATTCACATCCATAGATTCATTATTATTCTCAATCAAACTAGACAAAGGCATATCATTAGGATCAGAAGAAACACTCTTAGTAGCAAATAATTTCATAAGTTCATCCATCTTTCCACTCAAAACATTAATTTTTTCTACCGCATGCACTTTTTTACTAGTAGATCTTTCGGTGTGCCATTGAGAATAATTAACCATAATATTATCTAGGAGTTTAGTAGCTTCTCCTAAAGTGATTTCCATAAAAGTGCCTCCCGCGACCGAATCTAAAAGATTTCTAGAAGCAAAATTCAATCCGGCATAAATTTTTTGTATAATCATCCAAAGATTCAAACCATGTGTAGGGCAATTACGTATCATTAATTTCATTCTCTCCCAAGATTGTGCAACATGTTCATGATCAAGTTGCTTAAAATTCATAATATCGTTTCTAAGAGAGATGATTTTAGCGGGAGGAAAATACTTAGAGATAAAAGCACCTTTGCACTTATTCCATGAATCAATACTGTTTTTAGGCAAAGACGAAAACCAAACTTTAGCATGATCTCTAAGTGAAAAAGAAAATAGCTTCAATTTAACAATATCATTGTCCACATCTTTCTTCTTTTGCATATCACACAAATCAATGAAGCTATTTAGATGGGTAGCGACATCTTCACTAGGAAGGCCGGCGAATTGATCTTTCATAACAAGATTCAACAAAGCAGCATTAATTTCACAAGATTCGGTATCGGTAAGAGGAGCAATCGGAGTGCTAAGAAAATCATTGTTGTTGGTATTGGTAAAGTCACACAATTTAGTATTATCTTGAGCCATCGTGACAAACAAGCAATCCAACACACGAGCAAACAAGAAGCAAGCGAAAAAGAGGCGAACGGAAAAGAGAGGGCGAATAAAACGGCATGGGTGAAGTGGGGGAGAGGAAAACGAGAGGCAAATGGCAAATAATGTAATGCGAGGGATAAGAGTTTGTGATGGGTACTTGGTATGTCTTGACTTGACTTGACTTGACTTGACTTGGCGCGAATCTCCCCGGCAATAGCGCCAGAAATCCTTCTTGCTACCTCTTGAGCACTGCGTTGGTTTTCCCTTGAAGAGGAAAGGGTGATGCAGTAAAGTAGCATAAGTATTTCCCCCAGTTTTGAGAACCAAGGTATCAATCTAATAGGAGATCACGCACGAGTCCCTCACACCTACACAAACAAATAAGAACCTCGCAACCAACGCGATAAAGGGGTTGTCAATCCCTCAACGGTCACTTACGAGAGTGAGATCTGATAGATATGATAAGATAATATTTTTGGTATTTTTATGATAAAGAGAAATAAAGATGCAAAGTAAAATAAAAGGCAAAAGAAATAAATAAGTGTTGGAAGATTAATATGATGGAAAATAGACCTGGGGGCCATAGGTTTCACTAGTGGCTTCTCTCAAGAGCATAAGTATTACGGTGGGTGAACAAATTACTGTCGAGCAATTGATAGAATTGAGCATAGTTATGAGAATATCTAGGTATGATCATGTATATAGGCATCACGTTCGTGACAAGTAGACCGACTCCTGCCTGCATCTACTACTATTACTCCACACATCGACCGCTATCCAGCATGCATCTAGAGTATTAAGTTCATAAGAACAGAGTAATGCTTTAAGTAAGATGACATGATGTAGAGGGATAAACTCATGCAATATGATATAAACCCCATCCTTTTATCCTCGATGGCAACAATACAATACGTGCCTTGCTGCCCCTGCTGTCACTGGGAAAGGACACCGCAAGATTGAACCCAAAGCTAAGCACTTCTCCCATTGCAAGAAAGATCAATCTAGTAGGCCAAACCAAACTGATAATTCGAAGATAGTTGCAAAGATAACTAATCATACATAAAAGAATTCAGAGAAGATTCAAATATTGTTCATAGATAATCTTGATCATAAACCCACAATTCATCGGTCTCAACAAACACACCGCAAAAGAAGATTACATCGAATAGATCTCCACGAGAATCATGGAGAACTTTGTATTGAGATCCAAAGAGAGAGAAGAAGCCATCTAGCTAATAACTATGGACCCAAAGGTCTGAGGTAAACTACTCACACATCATCGAAGAGGCTATGGTGTTGATGTAGAAGCCCTCCGTGATCAATGCCCCCTACGGCGGAGCGCCGGAAAAGGCCCCAAGATGGGATCTCACGGGTACAGAAGGTTGCGGCGGTGGAAATAGGTTTTTGGCTCCATATCTGATAGTTTGGGGGTACGTAGGTATATATAGGAGGAAGAAGTACGTCGGTGGAGCAACGTGGGCCCCATGAGGGTGGAGGGCGCGCCCCCTGCCTCGTGCTCTCCTGGTTGATTTCTTGACGTAGACTCCAAGTCCTCTGGATCACGTTTGTTCCGAAAATCATGTTCCCGAAGGTTTCATTCCGTTTGGACTCCGTTTGATATTCTTTTTCTGCGAAACACTGAAATAGGCAAAAAAGAGCAATTTGGGTTGGGCCTCCGGTTAATAGGTTAGTCCCAAAAATAATATAAAAGTGTATAATAAAGCCCATTAAGCATCCAAAACAGAATATAATATAGCATGGAACAATAAAAAATTATAGATACGTTGGAGATGTATCACGTAGCCATTGTCATAACCAATAGTAGCAGCTAGATTCTCTACCCTTACTCTATCAATTTGTGTTTCTACAATGCATAGAAGGGTAGGGACAAAAGTCTCCGCTAAAGTGCGGAGTTCGCGAACTGTCGTAGCGTTGCCCGCGCCACGACAGTTCCAGCTTAACACACTCATTGGGCCCGGCGGCGCTCCTCCAGGGAGCCCGCCAAGTTCTTCTTTGCCATCAGATTGTCGGTCTTGCCATCCTCTTCGGTTTTGTTTCTCTTTGCCTCCCTCTTCGGTGGAGGGCTCATCGGAGTAGAACTCTGGTGCACAACAGCGAGCTCCAGCCCGGTCACCGTCGTGCTGTTATTAGTCAGCGCCTTCACTACTTGCCCAACCGATTTGTCGGTCTCATTAACGAAAGCAGGGTTCATCCTTTTCCTGCTGGGATCAAACATGTCCACATCCGTCTTGTCTGCCCGGCCTGTTGTTTCTTCATAAGTGCTATTCGGCTCTCTCTCCAGCACACTTCTTGATCTGCCACCAGAGCGGCCTCCACGGCGTCCACCACGACGTCCCCTTCCCTCGCCAGGGCCCCTTCTGTTGTTCATGAACCAAACGGCCCGGAGTTCTTTGAAGACTAGCACAGAGGAAGGATGAACTCCATTACCATGCTCTTTATAGAGGTGTCCCAGCATCCCACATACAACACACCAGTCGGGCAACCTCTCATATTTTACTTTCTAGATATGTCTCTGTCCTTCTCTGATCATTGATACTGCGTTTCTGAGTGGTTTGTGGACATTGATGCGCACCCAAACACGGTAGAAATTCCCTGTGAAATCATGGGACGGAGCTTCAGCAAACAGGACTTCACCCACCTTGGTTGCTAGAGGACCGACTAGGTGAGCATACAAGTCTGGCACATCATGAATTTGGATCCATATGTCAATAGTCTCCAGTTTAATCGTAGATGGTTTCGAGATTCCATCATACGGTGCCATGAGCACCGCATCCCCCCTGAAATTCCATGGCCCTTCTTGCATGACTCGTTCCCAATCTCCCAAGCAAGTAAACTGAACAGAATACAGATTCTCCTCGAGAGGCTTGAATTTTGCTTCCTGCGCTACGTCCCAAGCTGAGCGCATGTTTCGGAAAAACCACATCTGACTATAGCTATTGTTGGTGTTGACCTTGATCAGCGCTACCCACTGTGGTGTCTCTGGCGGCGCTTCCTTCTCATCAAAGACGACGTCATCCAGGTCCTCTTCCTGGAGGCCTAGTTCCATCATCATCTTCTCCATGTCGTTGAGTCCAGAGGAGCCCGGAACCCCATCAGCAGCCATGTAGATCACTAACCCGATGAAGAACAGATCGGGTTTTTGGGAAACCCTAAAATCCGCCGAGTCCCTGTCCTGACCAAAAGCGGGCGGCGGAACCAAGTTCACCCCTTGATCGCTCTCAGTAGGGCAACAGAAACATAAGTCGGTGGCAGGGAAGGCAAACCTCGACGGCGGCGACAGGTCGCCCCGGGAGAAAACAGGGAAACCCTATTTGCAGTGCTAGTAGCGAGCGGGTGGGAGAATGAGAAGCCGTGTTGGGCTGGTTAAGCTTTGCCTTACGGGCTGAAGACAGGCCACCAGGCTGGAGAAATAGATTTGCAGAATGTGCAATCAAGCCCTACAAACATGGGCCCTGTTGGGTCCAATTCTTTTTTATATTTCGTAGAGATGTTTCGACAAGATGCAAGCTCGATGGGTTTTTTCTTTTCAAAACTATTGTGGCGTTGATGGTTAGTAGCCACATTTGAATCTGAATTTGAAGCCGGTAGGGTGGCATCTGATTTGGCAGCATTGGAGTTGGAAGCGCTCACACGCGAACTCTTCTCTCCTGTATTGTTTGTCTTTCGTTCTTCGCAAACTAGTCGGCTGAAAGATTTTCTTTTCGAAACGGAGGCAAAAGTTTTGCCTCAGCAATTAATTAAGAAGAAGAGAATTGCCCAGTTAATTTACGAAAAACCAGATGAAAACAAATACAAACGAAGCATGAGCAAACTACTCACACGGCATGAAACCCCACAACCACACAGGCAGCCCCGCCAAACTCTCCGAATACACAACCTCCACAAACCCTCACACTACTACTACACCAAGTGACTCCCCACGAGAACACCTCGACACAAGACATCAAGCACCTCCAAACCCACAACGACAACCCAAACCAAGAGGACAAGCTGAGAGACCGAAGATCATCCATCAAGCAGCCGAGACACCTTGCCTTTGGCATCACTTTTTGCCTTTGCCCACCTTCTTTTGTTTGCCTCTTACTGGCGTCCCTGTCAGGTGGCAAGCAATTGACCTGCCCAAACCAGATCTAGCAACCTCCACAATGGTTAGCAAATCACAAAGTTTCTTCGCGAAAAGAGGATTTGGATTTGGAGTAGGTGCCAACACAAGTGGCTCAATGGTCATGCCACTCATAGGCATCACCTGCCCGATGGTCGCAGACGAGGGAAGGGCAGCAACATCTAAAACTCCGCGCTCCATGACGCCGAGAGGTAGGTTGTCTGACCACTGAAAAGGACAGGTCCACCTCCAAAGCCTGACAAGGCTCCACGAGGGGTGGTGAGGACACCTGGTCCACCTCTGAAGCCTGGAGAGAGCCTAACTTGAGTTGCTCCATTGACACAGGCGAAACAGGTTCCCCACACAGCACCTGTAGCTCGGGCATGATCTGCAGCATCGGAGACACAACCTCATCGGAGGCTTCACCCTCGGAGTCCTACAACACAAGGGGCATTAAACTAGACCCAACACGGGGCGAGAAGCTACCAAAGAGATCCGCACCCACCTCATCCATGAAGCCAACAGGAGACTCAGCCACGGGAGCTTGTGCAAGAGGGAGCCTTAGCTCCCAACACACACCAACCAACCCTGCAAGGAGTCAGCGACCTCGTGAACAGCTTAATTGCCTCCTCCATCTGTGAGGAAGTCATGCAGTGAAGATCAGATCTTGAGAGATTGATGTTTGATTTTGGGGCTTGTTGTGTTGCTCCCCCATTAAGGCTTATGTAACTCGTTCATGTGTGTGTGTGTGTGTGTGTGTGTCCATGTTTGGTCCGGTTGTCGGAGCCTTGCTACCGTAACTTTCTTCTGTGGTCGTTGCTTTATAATATAAAGCAAGGAGAAACCCTTTTTACATCAATCGCATAGAGTGCACTCATTTGGGTGGGAGGGTGGATCTTGCATCTTCTCATTCCAACGCTAATGGGAATGGGCCGACAATACCCATTGGGACATTGGTCTGGCCAAAATTTCAACGACAATGGGTATTCTGGGTCAATGTCAGTTCTTGCATATCCTTGACCCCGGGTATCTCTTTCCTCCTCCACAAGAAAAGCTTTTCTCCTCCCATCAGCGCCGCCGCTGGCCCGCCCCATATTCGATGGCTCCTAGGCCATGGAGGCACGGAGGATCTCGTCCCCCCTCTCGGCAGGCGGGAGGGATCCCATTCTTGTTCTTGCTAGGTTCAACGTCTTGGTTGGGGCTGTGTGGCGGCGGCGATGTCTCTTAGTAGGAATAATGTCTCCCACGTTCTATCCCCTTCCCGATGGTGCGTCTAGCGTCGTCGGAGGGCATGTAGAGGTGTGTCTCCGTGATCTCGCGGGATTCGGTCGATGCTGGTCTTGGGTGGATATGTTTGGATCCGGCCTTCGTCCGTCTTCGTTCGGGTGTTTATAGGTTTGATCCTTCTGATCTACGACTTTCTTCATTGGCGATGGTTGCTACTCTGGGGCGCCGGTCCTATGGGGCCTTAGCATTGACGACTTCTCGGCTGTCTACTAGAACAAAGTTTGCCCAGCTATGGTGAGGGAGGGGGCGACGATGGTGGCACGCCTTTGGCTCATTCCAGTGCGTGTAGTCGTCGCTAGGTGTTCCACAGACATGGTTGTAATTTTTATTACCTTTGTTGCTCTTTCTACTGCCATAATTGAAGATGAATAGATTGGAAGTTTCTCGCAAAAAAGGGTATTCTGGGTCGGCCTCATATGCAAATAGGACAGGTGAGCCGACCACCACTGGTCCATCGAGACAACCGGGTCAACCCAAATTTGGTTGTCGAAGGTTGTATTATGTCGTTACCATAGCATATGCCTTTGAAAGGGATCCTTAGCCTTGTGTTTATTGGAAAAAATTAGGTACTTACCAAAATTCCATTTGTTCTAGAATTACAAATATACTAACTTGTGATGCTAACGCTTTGATGATAGAAATGAGCATATATGCCTTGTTTTCCTTTGAACAAATAACATCTAAACATCATGCTAAAAAGTTCTACCACTAAATAATGCTATTTGAAAAGATATTATTGTATTATTACTCCCTACTTTATGCAAATATAGTATTAGAAAATGGGTCAGATCATGTTATCCAATGGGATATGAGGCCAATCACTACTGGACCATTGAGCCGGATCCATGACTCATCCTTAAATGGACCACTTTATTTTGTTTTTGATGTGGTTTTCCTTATAAATAAGATCAATTTCTTTTGAAATATATTCAGGTGGACAATCTTTCCATGGTGACTGTTTAAAAGAGAAACAAGTTGCATATACATAGGAAACATTATTATGCATGGAGAGAATTTTTTGGTGGCCATTAGAACATGCCAAAATCACAAATTAAATAGGATTGTGCTCACTTTTGAAATAAAAGATTGATGGCCTCTTTGATACAAAGGATTTATAAAAGAATTTTTGAAGGATTGAATCCTAAGGATTTTTTTTCTACGTGCATTGTTTGATTCGCAGGAATGCAATCCGTAAACAAAAAATCCTTAGGATTCATTTGTTCTAGATTTCACAGAAATATTTTCATCCACTCCAACCTCATGTGAAAATTCCTCTGTTTTCCTGTCCTCAATCAAACTTTCATGCACATGGCATCCTTTTCCTGCATTTTTTTTTCTATTTCTGCCTTTCACAAATACTACTCCCTCCGTTCCTAAATATTTGTCTTTCTAGAAGTTTCAAATGATGACTACATACGGAACAAAATGAGTGAATCTACACTCTAAAATATGTCTATATACATCCGTATGTGGTGACCATTTGAAATCTTTAGAAAGACAAATATTTAGAAACGGAGGGAGTATGAATCAGAGAGGGCCTGAATGGGATCGGACGGTCGGCGCTCCCTTGACGCCGCCTGCGTCTTCTCCCAGAGTAAAGGAAAGATAACTTCCCGGACAAACATCCCTTCTCCTTTCTTCGTTTCGTGCTTTCCTCTCCTTCTTCCTAGCGCGCGCAGACTTGTCCGCCACTTCACGGAAATTCCCCAAGAATACCTCTACATATATATACGCCGCCCGCCTCCATTCCGGTGTTCCTAGTTTCCACTCATCCGCCGCTGCACCCGAATCCCCGCCCCACGAAGCTTCGTCGCGCAAGGTACGTAATTTTCCCTCCCGCTTCCTCCAATTCGGTGCGATTTTCCATGGAAACTTCGCCTGGTGCGCACCAAGAATTCGCATTCTTGGCGCTGATGGCAGCTTCTGTGGTAGTTTCTGGGATTTGCCGCCTCGCTTGCGGATTCCTCGGGGTGCGAAATAGTCTTGCTGCCACCAGGCGTATAAATTGGGGTGTTTGTTAGGAGAATCATAGCCAAACCCTAGAAATCTAGCTGCCTGCCGCCGAATTGAGCTTCTTCTTCTTTCGCGTAGGATTGACCAGTTGAGGTTTAGGATTCTGGTATTAGGATGGATGAATTGGATTTTACAACTAGGGGCAGGGATTTTGGCCAGCAGCCTGCAAGGTTGCTTCTAGATTCCTCTCTCATTGGGATTAGAGGGGGGAATTTAACCGAATTGCAGTGCACACAGGGTAAAATTGCTTCTAGCTTGAATCGTGCTGCTTGGGAGCAGAATCCAAGTGGATTTCTTCCGAAGTCGCCTTTCGACCACTATGCTGTTGCGCGTAAGTTAGCTCTGCCATGCTTACCATCACAAGGAAAGTATCTTGTCCACACATCACCAAGGAAAGCATGTCGACCGAGGAGGTGGAGAAGAGTGGGGAGGGAATTAAGAGTCAATCCATTAGATCTGGATGTCAATTTCTTGGTGCTAGCCACTGGCTACTCATTAGGGATAGTATCAAAGAATTTAGACCAAAGGACATTAAGTCCCAGCTTTATTGCAAGCAAATGCTTAGTGGGGTCAATGATAGATGGACATCGGAATGGGAAAAGGATTAGGGTGAAGGATTTTGGTTTGGGTGGAGTAGGTTGCAAGACACGTCGATGGGCTATTAGGACCAGGGGAGAGGCTTCCTTCGGTGAATCTTACCTGATGGCATCTGATGCAGGTGATGCTTTTAGCAACAACAGGCATCAAACAATGTCGCTGAGTTATGATGGGTCTCAAAGTGAGGATCGGCAAAGTGAGGAGGTTCAGTCAGCATACAAAAAGTTCAGTGCAGGGGATGAGGATGTGATAAGGGGTTTTGTAAATTTGGATGAAACTGAAGAGCAAAATGAAGAAAATGAGTGGAGTTGGGTGCCCCAAGAGGAGGATCCTCTTGCTGAATCAGCTTCTTCGCTTGAGAAAGCACAAGAAGTTCTTGAAAAATTCTTCAAGAAAAATGAAGATCTTGAAACTGGTATGTTCTTTTCTTTGTTATGCTATGCACTTTCTTATTCATGTTACTGTGTAGTACTAGTAATCAATAGGCACCTTTTCCCCACTGTGCTTGTGAACCATTGACAGACTATGATAGCTTGTTTGGTTTACTATACGTTGGTAAGTGCTTGCAACCTTTAATTGCTTTTGGAACTTAACCTATGCTGAGCGGTATCAATAGCCCCTTACAACCTGATGCTGCTATGTTTCAGATTTCGTAAGAAATCTGTTGATCTTTACTGGGCAATTGACTGCTAATTTAAGGGCGATAGGTAGTTTATCCAGGTTTATGTGGTAATAGTTAGTTACAGCTCCAGTCCTTGCAATACATTTATGTCTTATTGAGTGCTGTTAATAAATAAATACACTGTTAAACAGTTATGTCATGGTATTTTTATTTTTAACGTCATGCCGTGAAGATTTCCGACCGTGCTAAGAATCCTTGCACAGTATTGAAAGGTTTTTGTCATAACATAATTTTGTAAACGAGCTCTTCACAGCATAACTAGGTTTATGTGTTATGTGGATATCAATGCATGCACTTCCGGAAGTGTTTTTCTTTTTTTTGGCTACTTCATGTTATAAGGAATCATTTAACTCCCATCACCCTTGGTTATAACTGTGTTATTCCTATGTATACTGGTTAGGTTTTCATCCCTCTGGCCTCTATTGTGTACGATTCTGTTGAATTACCTGTAATAAGTGGTTTGTTCTACCTGTGTTCTTTTTCAGAGATGCTGAAATTGTCAGAACTTGGCAAGGAGTTTGTGGCTGAGGATTCACATGATGGCAACATAGGTTTGCCTTATATAGGGGCTGATGTACTGGGGATGAATCAAAAGATGGAATGTCTTGAACTGAAACTGAAAGAAGCGTCAGATACTATCACAGAGAAGGATTCAAGATTATCCGAGCTCCAGTCACTTATCAACAGTGCACATACACCAACGCTGCAGACGGAGCCCGTCAACGTTGATGAGTTGGAGACCGAGCTTGAGAGCCACCTTCAGGACAAAATCGAAGCCGAGATTCAGTGTCTGGTCATGGTGAAAGCAAGGCAAAACTGGCAAGCCCGGGCCGAGGACCAGATTGCCTTGGAGGAGCACAAGCTCTCCGCCGGGGAAGACACAAGGATGTTGCTCAAGCTACAAGACACGGAGAAGAAGATCGTGATGCTGAAGGAGCAGGTGGACAGACTAGAGGCCCACGAGAAGGAGCTGTCGGTGACGACGGAGGTCCTGAGGATGCAAAGCAAGACCTTCAAAATCGGCCTCTTCGGTCTCCTCCAGCTGATCATGCTGTGCCTTTCCCTCAAGATGTTCTTCGCCCAGGACTCTGCCCGCTTCGGCGATCTCGTGCCGACATGATGGCTAACTAGTTAGCGCTTGTTTTAGTCTGTATGTATGTAAATTTCAGTCGATTGATTTGCCTCGTGTTAGGTCTGACCTCGGCACGGTGAAGCTGCTGCCACGCTGTGAAAGTGTAACCCGTGTGAAACTACGCGTGTCCTGCTGTAAATTATGTGTGTGCATAAATATATATGGTATATCTAGGTTTGCCTGACTAAGCTCATTGGCTGCTTGCATCTACTGGGTGGTGTCACCGGCAGTTCCGTTCGACAATTACTTTCATTCTGCTCTCCTGAAAAGATGGAAGGGCGTTGTTTTGACTGCACGTTCCTGATGTGTAAGTGTAACGTCTGAAGAACTACAGCGTGCTCTGTAAAATATCCGCTGTTTGCATCTACGGCAGTTTCTTTCGGAGCCCTTCGCTGAAGAAAAGCTCCCTCCTCCAGGTCTCCATTTCTTCAGTAGCAGGGCCGGGAAGGCCCTGGTTTGACTGCACTTTGAGTGAGTCTTCAATGTAGTCATTACGGAGTACAGTAGTAATTAGTTTCTAAACTTTGCTCCGGGCGGTCAGAGCTGAACTCTGGATCTCTGGTCTTCTCCCGTAACGGCGATTCCTAAGACTACTCACAGTGGGAGTAACATAGATAGTAACACCATGCATATCTAGATGAAATTGATGATGTGGTAGTAATAAATGAAGAAAGAGAGGCATGTGATAATATAGCTAGTTACTACTAGTATGAGTAGCATCACACATACCAAGGCAAGATGAGTCTATAGCCTAATAAATGAAGTGTTGCATGTTACCACACATATGTTACTTTCCACTATAGAGGTAGTAATATGGGCATGTATGAGCATGTTACTACTCTATGTTACTATCCATTGTGACTAGTCTAAGCGAAACCCGGAGGAAATACAGGCAGCTCTGTGCTCTGACCCGGCGTTTCCTGTTCCCATCCTTTCTCGCTGCTTCGTTCAAGGACCAAGACAAAGAAAGAAATTATGAGTGATTAAGCACTACTACGCCAGTAGTAGCATGTTCCTAGCTGCTCACTGAAGGAGTACCAAATAAGCTAAGCGCTCATTTATGGCGTCGTAACCACGGCGGTTTCGTTTGGTTGGTTTGGGCTCTCTCTGCTTCACCTTCTGCATTTGGCCTTTTCACTTGAGGAAATCATTACTCATGGATGAAAATACCCCTTTCGAATATAAATTCTTTTATGCGGGAAGTAATTTGTATAATACTCAAACTATTAGTCTTTGGAATGTCATTTATAAAATAGTCGCAAAGTGTTTCGTTAACAGACTAAGGCACCACTGCTTTTCAAATATTTCCAAGAGGGCGTATCGAAGAAAGCCTCACTTGAGCAAGAGGTTCGAGAAAAACGGGAAGAAAGGGAAAAATATTAACATTCACAATATCAAGTCAATGCCATTAAATGCATCATGGAATAAACTTTTATGTTGTATATCTTTAGTATTGTAGATGTTGATATTTTTTACTTCAAATCTGGTCAAACTTTACAACGTTTGACTTAAGACAAACCTTATGTGCGGAGTAAAAAGAAACGGAGGAAGTACTTTAATTGCCCAATATTTTCTCTTCCTAAAGAATTGATATTTTATTTTATTTTATTTTATTACATACAACGCAGAATATGCACACAATAAATATACTTCTGATTTGTTCTAGACTCTTCTATACTAATATTCTCCCAAGTTTCGACCAGGTAAACAATGTCCAACCAAAACTGCATCCAAAAATTGCGTTACCTCCTGCATGCAGATAACCCCACCTCTTTACCCCTCATCCATGGCTCCCAATAAATATTGTGGACAACTTTCAAGATGTTGAGATTTCAAAATTTTGAGAAAATTTCAATTTTTATGAAAATTCAAACTTTAAAAACTGTGAACTTCTAAGAATTTCTACATTTGAAACTTCCAAATGTTTAGAACTTTTGGAGTATTTCAAACTTTTAGAAATTATGAAGGTTTGGAATATTGAAATTTCAAGCTTCCAAAAATTTAAATTAAAAGGTACGAGTGATATAGACACTGGAGGTGGGTCTCGCTGGTTTGTCACCGTCTACATGGTGGCAAACAAAGTGTTGGAGAGATGAAAGAAGTGTTGTGTGCGCGGGAGATAAGGCATGTGAGATGAGAAGTCAAATTGGTAGATTTGGTGCGCATGTGAAGGAGGCGCGAGAGTGGTGACCGTACCTGCCAATTAGCAAATCCGCCAAATGAATCTTTATAAAGATAAGTTGAAATGTTATTCGCAAATGAAAATGTTCTCTAGCTCAAACTATTTACTCGATTCACAATTGATTTTTAACAAGTGTATGTTTCAGTAAACATTTTTCGAACTCTTTTGTTACCAAGCGGTAATGCACTAGTTACGATTCTATTTTACAACAAGACACCATGAAAGCCGATGAGTCATTATAGTACACCACTGCCATGTTCACGACTATTAGTAGACAATCTCATCACTACGTTGTCATAGTTGCGGTAAGTAAGCATAATAAGTAGTTACCGTTCTACTTTTGCAAAAATTGTGACGCAATTCGATAAGTAAATCACTAACATGAGTGTATTTTTTATCAGACAACATGACAAGTACATCACTAACTACTACAACCATGGATTTTGTGCACTCTTTGTCAGAAGAGTTAAGAGTGTCAACTAGAAGGAGGGGTGAATATGCGACTACCGTTTTACCGAAAATTGTTTGTTTAGTGAAATTGCATAAATTAAGGAGTTCACTAGAATGCTAGTCTAGTTGAACAACCCTAAATGGTGTGAGAATTCTAGCAATTCTAATAGCACACCAGGTAAAGCTAGGGTTGCCATTGTAGAAGGAAAACTAATATAACCAACCAAGAGCGCATAGAGACATGATATAGACACGAAATTCAAATCCTTGGTGGAAGAGGGAGGGAAGGTTCTACGTATCCATCGGAGAGGCATGGAGACCAAGTCCCATCACCACGAAGGCCTACACTTCTTCTTCTTGAACTTCAGCAGAATGTTTGAGCTCATCCAATAAGAAGGTGATCTTGAGGAGCTCTACAACCTTCACAAACATCTAGGGAAAAATCCACAAGATTGGATGTTCCCCAGCGACTAAGACATCTAGGAGTCCCCACAACTTCATTAGTAACAAGCCTGGTGAAGAACTGTAACGCCCGGATAATTAAGCTACAGTAATTCTCTGCTAATGATGCCACATCATCACTGTTACTGTTGTTAAACTCGCGTTGGTTCGAATCCGGTCCGAATTCAAATTTAAATTAAAATAAAAAAATTAAAGTTTTCATAATGTCGGAACTAAAATGTACAGACTGTGGCAAATAATTCATAAGTATTACTGGTGAAGGAACAAAGTTTTTATAAAATAGTTTAGTGCTAAAAATTAATTAAAACAGTTGCTTTAATAATTAATTAAATGCCTTTCATAATTTATAAAGTGTTAAACTATTTTAAATGTGGGTGAAACTTTTTGTGGCATAGGGTTAAACTATAACACTAATTTAGGTGTTGGTCTCATAGTTTTATTAGACTAAAATTTTGAGAGAATTAAGTAAAGTAATTAAACAGAAAAGTTAAACAAAAATAAAAGCAAAACAATAGAAATAAAACAAAGCCTCCCCTCCCTTGGGTCATCAGGCCCACCTACCTAGCAGGCCGGCCCACTTCCCCCGCTACCCCTCCCTCCCTGTTCACGGGGGGATTGTGGGCATGCCCGATGCCCGCCACGGCACCGATCGACGCCGTGGCGGCCATCCGCCGGCGAGCCCCCGCCTACAAATAAGGCCGGCGCCCCTCCCCGGCGCGAACCCTAGCTACTCCTCCCCCTCTCCTTGGATCCGCCCCCTCGGCCCCGTTCGCCGTCGTCGCCTTTGGCGCCCGAGGGCACCCATCGCTGTCGTCCTCACTGTCGCCATCGCCGTCGTCGCTCTCCACAACCGGCCACACCGAGCCTCCCTCGAGCACGCTTTGCACAACTATGGGCTCCCGGTGAGCCGCGCGGCCCCTCCTCCGTTTCCTCTCTCTCCCTGTTACTCGATCTAGTCGCCACAGCCTCGCCTTGCTCGTCCCACCGCGCCTCGCCCTGGCCTCACCCCGCTCCCCGCTGCACTGGCTGGTGACCACGGGAGCGCCCTGGCCGCGCCTAGACTTCCTCCACCGCGCAGCCCCGCACAGCCGCAGCCTCCCGCTCCACCGACCGCCCGCCGCCCTCTTCTCCCTCACGCCCGCAGCCCCTCCCCAGCTCCCCCCGCTGTGGCCGGAGCTAAGCTCACCGCGCCCCTGCCGTGCTGCCGCCATGCTCGACGCGCCTTGGTCGCGCCTCTGCGTAAGCCCGCGCACGCCGTACCCCACCGGCCGCTCGCCTCGCCTTCCCCCGTCCACGCCCGTGCCTGCTGACTGTGCCCCTCCGCCGGCGCCGTCCGCGCTCGCCCGCCTCTTCCTCTGCAGCCCCACACGCTTGCCCTCGCCTCCTGCCGCTGGCCGCCGCACCGCGCGCCACTGCTGCCGCCGTGGTCGGCGCCCACCGGCGCCGTCGTGCCCTTCTGGCGGGCTCCCGTCGCCCAGGCGGGTTTGCCCGCACCCACGCACCCGGCCTCGCACCCTGCCCGTCCGGCGCCCGCGCCGGCTCGCTGCCGGCCCCGCCCGCCGCTCGGTCACCTCGCCGTCGCCGCTCACAGCCCGGCCGACCTCGCCGTGGCCGCGGCCCCTCCGGCCGTTGCCGTGGCCAACGCCCCTGGTGGCCTTGGTCGCGGGCGCCTGCCGTTGACCCGCCCCGCTGGCCTAATGCCACTTCGAGCGGGCCCCTGTTGCCCTGGCCTCTAATATATATATATATAATATGTTAAAATAATAATAATAAGTAAATAAATAATTAGTTAATTAATCAATTAATTGACTTAATTAAATTGGTTTAGTTAAACTAACTAATTAGCTAGCTTAATTAATCTCTAGTTAGTTAAATGAGTAGATGACAGGGGGCCCCACCCCCTGTTGACCAGTCAAACATTGACTGGTCAACTGGGACCCCTGGCCCACCTGTCAGCCTCTAGTACGCTTTTGTGTACGCAGAGCTGGGTACCCGTAGCAATTTGTTATTTAATTTCGAATTAATAGTAATTTCAGAATATTGTTTAAACTTTGAAAAATCATAGAAAAAAAACCGTAACTCAGATGAAAATGTTTTCTACATGAAAGTTGCTTAGAACGACGAGACGAATCCGAATACGCGGTCCGTTCATCCGCCACACGTCCCTAGCATAGCAAACATGCAACCTTTCCCCTCCGATTCATTTGTGCGAAAATGCCTAACTCCGGGAAAACATTCCCGGACGTTTTCCCCCTTCGCCGGTATCGTGTAACACTGCGTTAGAACACCCGTAGCACCGTATACCGTCATGTCATGCTTAATATTGCATCTGTGTGCTTTGTATTTACTATTTCTTCCCCCTCTTTTCTCCGGTAGACTCCGAGACCGCTGCTGATGCCCCTGTGATCGTCTACGTTGACGACGACCCTTCTTCCCTTTCAGCTGAGCTTCCAGGCAAGCCCCCCTTTGATCATCCCGATATCGCCCATTCCATTCTCTCATGCTTGCATTAGATTTTGCTACTGTTATTGTTTGCTCCTATTTCGATGCATAGCCTGCTTTTGTAACCTGCTTATTGTTACCTGCCTGCTTATCCTAAACTGCTTGGTATAGGTTGGTTAGTGATCCATCAGTGACCCCCCACCTTGTCCTTGTTGCCCCTGCTTCATCATCGACGACTCGATCAACGTGATCGACAACCAGAGCCCGACACCTCACATCACATCACGCCCCTTTTTGTTGCTCAACTCTGCAGAGTTACCATCGAGTGCTGAGGGTGGAACCTCATACATCACTCCTGATGAGATCTCTATAGTGTAGCTATTTGGTCGTGGTCAATGAGGGTGATTTCCTCCTTCACCATTCCGATACGGCTCTGACGTGCAACACCTCAAGTGTGAACCTTGAGGGTGGTTCCTCTTATGTTCACCTTGATGATTACATCAAGTGGAATCCACGGGGGGGGGGGGGGGGGGGGGGGGGGGGGGGGGTGATTCCTCGGGTTTTCCCCTTGATGTTTGGACACACGGTTACCTTGACTTTACTTGAGACATTGGTGAAAGTCGGGCGGGCCCGGAGAGCACCCGTGCGATGTGACGGTGGCGGCTGGCTGTTTAGCGGTATCACCCAGGAGGGGTGATAGCTCCGGACTTGTCCCGACAGCCGTCACTTCTTTTAATAATGCACTAACATGTTTGGGTATTTGATCTGAATTGGCCTTTGGCCTTTACGCACTAACCACCACGCGAGAATAGTTATGGGCCTTGACGTCACAGTATCAGCCGAAGCTTTGTCTGACGTCCAGTTCAGCATTGCGGCACGGCTGGGCCGGCACCATCCTGTAGTGGTGGAGCCTGGACCCGCCCTGCGCGCAACGACCCGGAGTGCAACGGGCGATGGGCCCAGACCCCGGAGTGCTTAGGATGTAGACCGGTGGGGACCTATCTGCTGAGCCTAGGTAGGGCTACGACGTGTTGATCTTCCGAGGCTGGGCATTGACCCCAGAAAGGTGTGTCCGGCCAGAGTGATCGAGCGTGTTGGAAAACGTGGTGCACCCCTGCAGGGAAGATATATATTCGAATACCGTGTCCATGGTAATGGACGTTCGGACTTATATCCTGATCTTATACAACTAGAAATGGATACTTGATATGTGATGGATATGTGGCTCCGGGATTGCTTTCTCGCAGGGAGTCGAGGAAGGATCTCTGGGCTTTATTACTATAACATGCTTGTTAATATTAAAATGCTATTCTTTACTCTTCTACATGCTGCAAGATGCTTGGAGCTGCTTGAAGATGCTAGTCTTCGATAGGCTAGGCCTTCCCCTCTATTCTGGCATTCTGCAGTTCAGTCCACAGTACAACTCTTCCATTTGATACCAATGCATACTAGTTTAGATCTGATGCTTGTGAGTACTTTGGATGAGTACTCACGGTTGCTTTGCTCCTCCTTTCCCCCCTTCTTTCTTCTTTCTGGTTGTTGCAACCAGATGGTGGACCCCAGGAGTCAGATGCCACCCCCGCCGACTATGACTACTACCCCGAGGGTGGCTACTACTACGTGGAGCCCGCTGACGACTAGGAGTAGTTAGGAGGTCCCAGGCAGGAGGCCTTGCCTCTTCGATCGTTGATGTTTGTGATAGCCTTCTTAAGGCAAAACTTGTTTAACTTATCTCTGTACTCAGATATTGTTGCTTCCGCTGACTCGCTTATGTATCGAGCTATGTATTCAAGCCCTCGAGGCCCCTGGCTTGTAATATGAAGCTTGTATGACTTTCATTTGTGTTTAGAGTTGTGTTGTGATATCTTCACGTGAGTCCCTGATCTTGATCGTACACGTTTGCGTGTATGATCAGTGTACGGTTGAATCGGGGGCGTCACAAGAACTACAATGGGGATCAAAGTTTTGCCCGATCTGCGCAAATTTTTCTTCTCCTCACTTAGATGGGAGCTTGAGTCTTTGTGGAAGAATCTTCCTACCATTGGGGACATAAGGACATATACATATGTGTCTTCATGAAATCTAACCTTGGATGTCTCTATGCTATCTCAGAGCCTGAGTTCAAAGTTTCGAGGGTCTGGGAGTCCTAATCCCTCCATAAATTATGGGTTGTCCAACACCTAACCTAGGCAATTCAGAGGTCCAAGCCACTATAGAGTTCTGGAGCTCCAAGGATCTCTAGGCTAATTGCTAGGCTATCAAGTGTTAAATCTAGGTAGTTTCGAGCATAGCTCAAAGTCTCGAACCACTGTAGGTCTGGGGCATTGAGAAAACAAAAAAAAACTTTCTTAGGAGGGATTTACGATAGATTTTCTTGAAGCACATTGAATGTATTTGTGAAGTGCTTTAAGCAATAATCCCCACTCCTTGACCAATACAGCGTCCCTGTGAGTAAACACTTACAAATTAGCAACTTAAATTTAAAATCACCATCTTATTCTACCCTTTTTGCTAAGGGGTTCTCTAACCACCTTCCTTTCCATTTCCCCGGGACTATCATTATTCATACAATTCATGCACAAAAAAGTCCCCCACTACTTGCCACTAACACAGACACCCACTTGGATAAAATATTCTCTTTAATTTTCATTTGACCTCCTCGGGCAAATGACATGCAAAGGTTCTTTTGTAAAATAGAAAATTGTTGACTGCTACCCCAAATTTAGACGTGAGTTCTTTATCTTCTATGTGACAGACAAGTACTTCTGTTTTGAAACACCTCATATTCTCCCATAAGACAAGGATAGTCATGGAAACCCTAGCTTTTTCTAGGTTCCGTTATATCTTATATGTACCATGCACACGACGATGAATGATTTTTCTTCTTCTCGAAAATGGATACAAGCAGCAATTAATGATGTTTGCGCTTGTTCAAACCCGCACATGCTCACGTCAAAGGTAGGTTAATAACCATGCCAAGCCAATACCACACGTGGAGAAAACCGTTCTAATGAAACGACAATTGTATTAATTGAAGGTGGGTAACTGTGTGACGCTTCGGCTCCTATTTGCATGGAATGTACACCGGGGCATTGCGCGAACCACAAAGTTAAGCATGTTCTTCCTCCAAAGATGATTCAAGACTGCCAACCATCCAAGCGTAGAATTTGTGTTTAGGTGGAATCCAAACCTTCAAAGAGAAAATTCAACAATTTCTAAGAACGCTTTCTTTTAACATAATAAAGAGTATCTGCGTATAAGACCTCATATGAACCATCTCATGAATCTTTGACAGCACAAAATCCCCGCATATGCCCCCTAAAATAGGTTTGCTTTGTGGGCGGAAGCAACCTGCTAAGCCCCATCAGTCGTGATAGTGTAAAAAAAATGGTGCCTCGTATGAGGTGCTCAAGCGAGAAACCACTTATTTGCTGCCATAGCGGCACAAAAGCTATGTTTGGCATTTCAGTGGCTTTTTGAAAATGACTTTTTGTTTTTATTTAGGAATATAATTATTTTTTCTGCAAGGTTTTTTAAGAGTGAGTTTTTCTTTTTACTAGAATTAGATTGTATATATAGTTAAGCACAGTTCAGCATAGCAACTGCAAACTGAACCGAATTCTTGGATTTGCTGTAAGTGTTTGTCAAACCAACAAGCATACACGATTGGATATATGCGTACGTGCTACCTGCTCCTGCTGCATGTGAAGCTAGCTAACAACGTCTGCGCAGGGAAAAAGAAGTCAGGGCATTTTTTCATGGGATTGGATTTTCCACTCATGTTTCGAGCAGCAGGTGCTATATATGTAGCACTGCAACTAAGATTTCATGGGAGCTAAATAAGCTTGTACAGTGATATAAAATTGTGTGGTACTTGGAACATGAGTGTAAGTAGTTTTGTACTGCTAATAAACTAATCAACCTAAAACTTGATTAGAAAATCATGTCGCGGCAATCATGTTTTTAGCTTAGTAGTGATAGGAAGTCAGCTTGATTACTCTAGTGAACCTGCATTAGCAAGAATAGAAAATGTATGAACAGTATAACAGCGCAGCTAACTAGGGGCAACAAAGAACTCTGACTGAAAGAACTACATTTAGATCTGACAATCATTTAACTACACACACCAACATTAAGGGGATGCATTTCCAAAATTCTCAATTAAAAGTATAAAACGAAGCCGGACATTACAGTCTTGCTGCTTATAGCTTGTACATTGTTTAGAAGAATTTTACTTGCAGCTATATATCTATATCACCAGTCCAGATCGATCGAACTCCAGAGAGACCATGGATCGACTGGGAAAACCCAATTAAGTTCTACATTTCCAAGCAAGATGAATGGACTGACTAGCTAAACACTGACAAACCACACCAAAATTAAAATGACACTGACAGACACTGACACTCTGATACACCACTACCACATGCTCGCTGTAGTAGGCGTAGCTCGGACCCCAAAGCAGACAAATGTCCCATGGCTGGCTAGGGTTTTGCTAGCTCTACTCCCAATCACTCCCAAGGCATCATCTCGTTGAGATCAAAGTCCCGGGGAGCGCCATCTTGGGCCGCTGGCACTGCTGCCGGAGCAATGGCCAGCGCCACCGCGGCTGCTGCAGCTAGAGCAGGCGGAGCAGTGCCCGGCGGCGCGGCGGCAGCGGCCGCCTGCAGCCTGTCCTCAAGAAAGTGCTTCCGCATGTGGCCGCCGAGCGCCTGCCCGGTGGAGAAGATCTGACGGCACCGGACGCATGTGTGCGACACCGGCTTCGGCGGCCGGAGGCTGATCTGGAGATCCTCGCCGATGATCCCGCTGGCGCTGGCGCTGGCGTTGGCGCCCTCTTGGCGCTGGCGATGGGCCAAGATGTTTTGCACGGCCTGGGCCACGGCGAGCCCGTCCACCTGCTGCGCGGCGGCGCATCTGATGGCCCTGTTGTGGCTCGCCATGTGGCCGCCTAGGGCTTGGTGGGTGGGGAACGACTTGAAGCAGGACGGGCACCCGTACCTCCGATCCGACGCCGGCGACGGTATGCGCCTCACCGGCGGCCTGACGTCCTCGGGATCTGGCAGCGGCCGAGAGGAATCTGGACTCTGGCTAACTGGATCATGGAGCCGTCGCTTCTTTAGCTTCTTGACGCCGGGGGAGATGGACTTGTCCTCGTCGCGGACCACGACGGGCGCAGGATTGTTCACAGGCTCCGACGCTGCGATGAAGTTGGACGGCTCGACCCCGAGCGCCCGGGGCTGCAAGATGATGCCGAAGATGTGCTCCACCGGCGCACGCGTCTCAGCCTGCTGCACGTGCTGCAGCGCGTCGGCGCCGGCGGCCATGTCTGGTATCACAGGCTGCTCGGGCTCCGGCGCGACGGGGTCGGCGACATGATCAGCCGGTAGCTCGAGCTGATCGGCCCGTGGCATCTGCATCTCCTGCTCCGCAACGGCGGCGTTGCGGGCCTGCTGGGACAAGTGCAGGAGAGTGTTGGCAGCCTCCTCCTCGGCGGTGTAGGTGGACTCGAGCACGGACACGGGCTGCACGGTGACGGAGGTGGCTACGGTCGGAGTGCGGCCGCGCTTGGCCGTCAACGGCCACTTGGTCGGGAGGTCATCCTCCCTCCACAGCAGTTTCCTCGCCTTGGCGTCTCCGCGGGTCACAGAAGAGGCGGAGGCGACCGGCGTCGACGGGCGGATCGCCCCCTTGTTCCTCCTCCCCGGGTGGCACCTGAGGTGCCCGTACATGGCCTTGTCCGACAGGAAGGCCTTGCCGCACTCGGGGCAGATCAGGTCGCGCGCGCCGCCGCTTCCCCCGCTGTTCATCCCCACCACCGGGGAAGCGCCGCCACTGCTCTGGCCTTCCCGCTGCACCGCTGCGCTGGGGGAGAGCTTGGGTGTCGTCACGTCGTCGTCCTCCGTGGCCGTGGCCGTCGCCGCCGCCTCCGCCGCCTGGAAGTAGAAGGCCCGCAAGTCCATGAGGTAGTGCCGGTTGTGGTGTGGTGAGTGGGGGTGTGGGCTTCTCAGCTTGATGGGTACTGTATCCGTTTCTCTTCAAAGAGCCGGCCGGGCAAGCGAATTAATTAAAACCCAATATCCTCCTTTACGCCGCAGACAAGAAACGGACTCTCTGACTCCCGTCTCAGTACAATTCCTTCTCTTCTTCCACCTGGAAAAGCAGGATCGGAAAGTGGCCAATCAGGTAAAGAATACCAAAAGTGAGTTTCCAAATATCTGGACATGCATGCACGGACCAAGAGAGAGCTCACATATAGCATGTCTAAATAAGGTAGATGCTCAATTTTTGTTGGACCAAAAAGCATAAAATCATGAGCTAGCTTTGGGTGTATATAACACAGCAAAATTGCAGCTGAGCAATGATATATAGATCTCCAGCTAGCTGATACTAGTGACACTCCACCTAGCTAGCTAGCCACTTCCAGTGAAGTAAACATGCAATGCAGTGTGACAGAAAAAGGAAAGTTCTATGCATGCACACCCAGGTGACAGGGGGTGATCTTCGTGCAGCTTTTCTCTGTCAAAAGCGTAACAGAAAACCCAGAGATAAGAACCACCACTCGTACTGGCTACTAGCAGCAGCTGGCAAGTAAATGTGGGCACTACATACTGCCTGCGGTAGCATCGGGAGAGGATTAATTAAAGTTAACGAAAAAAAAAGCTAACGATTTCTAATTAACGTGCATGTGCAGAGCTAATTAACCATGCAAATTAAGGGAATAAGTGGAATAATCCTACAATTAACCTGCTGATGGGAAACAGATTCCACTATATCGGAAGAAGATCGGCTACGCATTACACATGGACGATGATCGATGGATACAATGCAATGCAATTAGGAAGAAAATCAATAAATCGAGAAGGATTAGATCCAGGGCGCTTATTACAAAGGGATCCTGTGCATAAACCTGTGATTTACCAGCTCCAGATCTACCGCGCGCAAACAAAGAAACAAATCACGATTTGCAAAATAACTAGGCAAACACGTACATGCAGTAACCGAAATTTAGTCGGCATTGAAGCAGTGACACCACCAAGACAGCAGCAGCAGCAGCTCGGGGCCGGGTTTTAAAGAAGTAAACAATGGACATAAAGACCCACCCGAGAGAAGAGAAATAATAACAGAGAAAATAGAAGCAGCTGAAAAGATCCCGGCCGGCCGGCCGGGTCCAATCCCAGGTCAAGCTGAAACTGATCAAAGTTAGGAAAGACTGGGAAAAGAAAATCTCGCAGTGAGCCTAAAATAGAGCAGCAGAGAGACAATACGGAACGAACCTCGCCCAAATTGTCCCTACAAGATGAAAAGATCTAGCAAGTACTGGTAGTACCATGGGATTCTGCGGCCGGAAGCAGCTAGTACAGGAAGAAAGGGCAGCTCAAAAGAAGCAGATAACTTCCGCCGGAATCCAAACATGTCGCCAAGAAGGAACCGAATTGATCCTAAGAAAAGAGAACAGTAGTATGCGCATGCAGATTAATTGAATAGAAAAAAAAACGGCTGGTGTTCCCCCGGAAATTACCCACGCCTAGGAGCGACAGGAAGCTGAAGAGAGGCCGAATCCATGGCATGGCGTACGGGGATAATTAAGAAGACGCAAGAAACCAAATCCATCGCGTGCGTGCAAAACCTGGGCGAGAAGAGAAGGGGGCTGGATGGAGGAGAAGGTCGGGGTGCGGAAACTAATCTCACCTGACCTCAAGAACACCTGTGGAGCAGCAGCAGCAGCTAAAACCCTCGGCGTCTCTCGAGATGACGCGATGGGGGCGGGGGTTGGTAACCACCAGAATCGTCGATCCGCAGGAGAGAGAGACCACGAGGAGGGGGAGGAGAGGGGAGGCTGGTTTGGTAGCTCCCACCCCCACGCACGCACACCGCCTAACCTCAGTACTACTGGAGAGTATATCTGGGAGAGGGAGAGAGAAGAGGGGCACTAGTTATAGTAGGGAACGCTGATAAAGGGGGGGAGGTGAGGTGAGATACGGTGTAGCTAACCAGGCCGGGTGGGGGCCCGCCCCGGGGGGTTTGTGGGGATCGCGATTCGCGACGCGAGCTCCGAGATTGAAGGTACGGACGTGGGGAGGGTGGCACGATGATTCTACTCCTACTGTACCCACAGGCCACAGGCCACAGGAGGATCAATCCATCGCTCGGTTGCTCTCGCTCGCGTGCTTCGCTTTGCTTGGCTGGCACTCCGCGCTCGTTAACTTAGCAGCAGCAGCACTAGTTCTTTTTTTCCCGTTTCTGTTACCGGCCGCGTATATCTTCTCTTTTGGCCACTTAACCCTCCTCGCGCAGTTGCTGATATCTGGGCTGGGAGGATTTGAACAGCTACCGCAGTAGTTTTTTCTCTTGTTGAGAATCAAACTACCGCAGTAGCTGGCGCAGCACTTTCTGTTTCTTTTGCAAACGAGCTTGGCGCAGGGTTTGTTACGGTACAAAGTGCGCTCCCGTCAACAATAACAACAACAACAAAAAAATTGACGGAATGCGATCCCGTCAAAAGAAAAAAAAAGAGCTGAGGGAATGCGATCGGAAATATTTGCACCTTATTTTAGAGGGCATTGAAAACCTACCTTGTATATGCTCTCAGTGTGCATCTCATTAATTAACGCGTGGCACCGGGCAGTATATGCTCACTCCTCTACTCATTTAATCTGATTAGTAATTCAGTGAAAGCTTCCAAACATAGCCTTGCTTTTTGTAGCGGCGTATAATCTTGCCCCCAAAATAATTTATTTTGGATGGTTGTTGCGGCGTTCGATTTCACCGGTGTACCAGCACGTCGTCCGAATAGGGGGGGGGGGGGGGAGAGGAAATTTTAAGGCGTGAAAGTGGTGTACCCGCTGATAACATTTTTTTCTTCATTTACTTTGTGTGTGTCTGGCCAAGGGAGATGGATCAAGAGTGCATCCATGGACCCGCCCTACTTGAGGGATGCAGTAGAAGCGTTTCTAGCTAGAAGGTCAACTCAAGGTCAATGGGGGGGGGGGGGGGTTGAACGTGTAGACAGTTAGAAGGTTGTCGGAGTCCCCCTCCCTTCTCTAAAAAAAGAAGGTTGCCGGGGCGACGACTAATCCGATGGTGGCAACCATCATAGATGGAATATAAGGGCGGGACACAGATACAACATGGTATGAGAGGACATGATGTGGCTAGTCGAATATGATCAATGGTTGAACAACGCGATAGATTTTCTAAAATGGAGACCAGCATCTACGCTTTTTTGAAGGTAAATCATCGTATCTTATGCATGAAGGGAAAAGTAATAAACTACAATGATACAATACACCTCAAGTGCCATAAAAGGTTACCATTATGTTAGCGCATCCATATTTGATAAAAACAAGTCATGCGCTACCATGTCAAAAAATGGCTACAACGAGTTTGTAGCGATATGAATACTAACCTACAAAAACTTGTAAACTATGACTTAACCATGGAGACCAGCAAAATATCACATACTCCCTCAAGTATGGGTGCGGGTAAGGTTGTGCCCAACCTAGACGAACAATGCTACGTTGATGCTTATTTCATAGAAATGTTTGATTAAGCACTAAGGCCTAAGATGTGCATATTAGTAATTACAAAGATGAGTTGCATTGGCATAGATGAAGGTTGCAACTTTGTATAGATGCTTGATGATGATGATCTATACTTCGATACCCTATCTCTTTACACACTCATATATGTATCTTGAATTTCACGTGCCCTCGTGAGTTATCTGTCTAACCCCTTTAGAGCATCTCTAGCAGAACCCGTATAAGTGGTCAAACCTGCAAAATAACAGTTTTTTGCAGTTCCAGTCGAAAAAACGAGCCCGAACAGACCCCTTAAAATCGTCCGACCCTTAAAAAATTTAAGGGGCCCTATAAACGCGAGCCCGAAACCCTCATATCTACAGTTTTTGAGGGCAACTTTACCAGGGCCCTGCATACCGGTCAACGTTGGCGGTTGAGGAATCTCTGCTCCCGCCAACGCCATGAAGCTCGCCCGGCCGCCGCGCCCTTCTGCCGCCCGGCCGCCGCACCCGTCCGCAGCGCCCGGCCGCCCGTCCGCCCGCCGCGCTCGCCCGCCCGCGTGGATGCGAGCAAGCTAGCTAACGGCCGCGCTAGCTAGCTATGAATTGATGCGAGCAAGCAAGCTAGCTAGCTACGGCCACGCTAGCTAGCTAGCTTGCTGAGTCCGGCCGTGCGCGCCCGGCCGCCGCCGCGCCACCCCGGCCTCCGCCCGTGTGTCATGGCCGTCCCGCGTCTCTCTCGTCCGTTCGTCCACCGGCCTCCGCTCTGGCCATGTCTTCCTCGTCCGCACGTCGGTCGCCGGTTGATTTCAAATTGGCGTGAGAAGAGGAAGAGAAAGAGGTATATTCAGAGAATATTCTTTTTTACGGGTTGATTATACGGGGTCTGAGTCTGACCTCGCCCCGCCGGCCTGCATATGCACTTTGCCGTGAACTGCAAAACACTTATGCGGGTTGGGATTTTACGGGGTCTGCTAAAGATGCTCTTAGTTTGGTCATGTACGTCCTTTCTAGAGTAAGATGATGTTGTGTTATTACTAATTACAAAGATGAGTTGCATTGAAATAGATGAAGAATGCACCTTTGCATAGATGCTTGATGATGTATCTATAGTTCAACACCCTACTCTCTAAACATTCCTATAGGTATCTTGAATTTCACATGCCCATGTGAGTTATCTGTCTAACTCCTTTAGTTTGGTCATGTACGTCCCTTCTAGAGTAAGATGATGCTCTTAAAGTTACTTGGCTAGCTGGTATGCTGGTATATTTTTTGAAAAGAGCGAGCAAATTTGTTGTGGTGCAAAATGTCATCGAGTTTAGTAAAATATATTTCCATATAAAATAAAGTAGGAAAAGACTTGTGAAAGAGAAGATGGATTTACGTTCTTCTCTTTTCAAATGCATACTAAGTTTACCACACACATTTTTATCTTGCTTTAGATATGTCATTACAGGTGACAACCAGTAGGTCAGTGACCAAAGTGGTAACTCCTCAAATGTTCTACACATTGAAATGCATTCACATACAACATGAGTAATTTTGCTTGTGAAACGGCATATCTTCTGTCAATTTATTAGTTGTGGACAATTGATGGGACAGTTGCTTTTGATAGTGATCCGACAATGTCATTGTCAGGACACAGGTGAGGCAGAGGTAAATTAACGCACAACTAGACCATATCTCGTGGCCTACCAAGAAAATTAATAAAACCTTACCATGTATAGTTTTGTACTTCTTTGGATATGTCATTACACGTGACAACTAAGAGGCCAGTAAGCAATGTAGTCAACTTTATAATAACTCGTCGGATTTTCTACATTCAAATGCATCCACATGCAAGGTGTGGCATTGCTTGTGAAGCTGCATATCTTGGCCGCTAAATTATTAGTTGTGAACAGTTACCGGGGTATCTAATTTCGGCAATGACATTTCGAAGACTAATCTGCCCACAACTAGAGTCATATGACTTGGCGTACTGAGCTAATAAAAATCTTATCACACATGATGTTATCCTGCTTTTGATGTGTCATTACACATGATAACCAGCTGGTTTGTAAGAAATGTATTCACTAATGACCCCTGAGACGTTCTACACATTGAAATGCATTCACATGCAAAAAACCCTAGTATCATTGGAGAAGCACCAAATCTTGAATGTTGGGCTGTCAGTTGTGAGCAATTGTTGGGACGACTCGTGTCAACAATGACATTCCAACAATGTCATCGTCGAACAAAGTGGGGCAGTCAAATTAAAGCACAATTGCAGTCATGTGATGTGGCGAACCAAGACAAAAATCTTTTCACACATGGTCTTATCTTTCTTTAGGTATGTAATTACGAGTGACCGTCAGTAGGTTAGTAAGCAATGTAGTCATTTTTTGGTGAATACGCATTGTTGCGTATCATTTCATTGATAGGGGGGGGGGTAGTACAGGGTGAAACTCTAGGGATCGTGCGCCGAAGGCGACCCGGAGAGTGCAACATGAGCAGAGGGGAGGGTGCTCAGCCTCGCTACAATAGATCTTAGGTTACAGGAATGATGGATGCTAACTTAGTTGCTCCAGCACGTGCCCACAGGCAGGCCTCGTCTTTGATTGTGCGAGCAAGATCATCATTTGAGGGCCGGGCATTATCGAAGACAACGGCGTTTCGGTGCTTCCAAATGGACCAGGCAGTGAGCGCGACGAGCGCGATGATGTGAATCAGGCTGATGGGCCGGTAATCCGTGATCGCGGCAGCGTCAGGTTTCTTGGGTAGCAGAACGAGGAGGGCCTCGTTGAGCTTGTGAAATCCGCGCCCGTTCATGGTGTAGAGTTTGTCGAAGGCCTCACAGATGTCCGCCTTGATGATTGGCCAGCACGCCCGGAGGAATTCGGAGGTGAATCCGTCGGGGCCGGGTGCTTTGCCCGTTGGCATCTTCTTGATCGCGTCCCAGATCTCCTCCTCAGAGAAAGGGGCGTCTAGCTCGAGGAGGTCGAAGCTTCTGTGGTTGATCGCGTCCAGACGGAGGGAGTGGGCCCGGGTATTCGCGGTGCCAAGGATGGAGGAGAAGTGTTTGTAGGCCACCCGCGACAGGGATGCCGCATCCGTGATCGTCTCATCGTGCACGCGCAGGCTGAGGATACGCTTCTTCTGGCTCCGGTGCGCTGCGTGGATCTTGTAGTAGGCGGCATTCGTGTCTCCCTCCTTGAGCCAACGGAGCTGGACGCGCTCGCGCACGAGGCATCGTTCGAGGGAAGCTAGACCGAGATAGGTACGTTTAAGTTCACGCCGGAGCCAGGTCTCGATGGGTGAAAGAGCACGGTGGTCTTGCGCGACGTCAAGCCGATAAATGAGCTCGCGCGCCGTGGTTAACTGGGAGGTGATGTGCCCGACGGAGCGGGAGCCCCAGCTCTGGAGGCAACGGGCGGTGGCCTTCAGCCGCGCGAAAAGCCGCCGGAAGGGGTCGGCGTCGGCGGGGACAGAGTGCCAAGCCACCTCCACAGTAGGCATGAACCCCTCGAGCTTGACCCAGTCATCTTTACTAATAACTCCTCAAACTTGTATGTGTGAAATGCGTCCACCTGCAAATTGAGTAGCATTCCTAATGATGTTGCATATCTTGACTCCCAAATAATGGTTAGGTGGTTTTCAGAGTGTCAACTCATGAGGGATCAAAGATACTCTATTTTTTTAGCTCAGCCAGAGGCTAAATGCTCAATTATTCCCCGAGATACTGAAAAGTAAATGACATAAGGGATTTATACAGTTTCAGGACGTGTTGTGGCATAATACCCTACTTCCTAATTTTGGTTGGTTGATGTGACTAATATGGTGGGGTTTGCATATCCTCAGGAGAGCTTTGGGTATGCCCGAGATAGCTTTGGTGGTGGTCGGGTTCTAAGGAATAGTGCAAACTACTCGCTCGAGCACCTTTTTTTATCTCCTATCCATGATCCTTGCTATTTCTCTAAGTGTGTCCTCTGCCTTGGCCATGTTGGGGGCACCACAACGGTTGCTTACACTTGTGTGAATACAATGAATAGGTGGGTTGTAACCCACGTGACACCTTTGACTTTATAAGCTTTGGACCTTCGAATGATCCTATGAGCCTCAGTTTGGTCCTTGGGCAGCTCTTTGCGTAGTAGGTATGCGAGGAGGGGTTCGGTCCATGGCGCAATAACTGCCATTATCTGATGAGCCGAGGATGTTTCCTCGACAGCCGAGCCCCCAATTATCCCCTTGTCTTATTCAACGGCTAAGGAAGTGGCCTTTTTGGAGTCTTTTGATCCGGATACCGTATCATCATCCTGCCAGACGACAGATGGCTTGAAGAGTCGTTCTAGGAAAGTATTTTCTGGGACTGGGTCGCATTTAGCACCCATTCTGGCAAGAATATCTACAACTTGATTGCTATCTCTTGGGATATGTGGAATTCTAAACCCTCGAATTTGGCCGATATTGTTAAGACGGTGTTTCGGTATGCTGTCATCTTTTTGTCGTTGGCGTCGAATTCGCCGTTAACTTGAGAGATGGCGAGGCTAGAATCTCCCTAGACCTCAAGATGCCGGACTCCCATTGAGACTGCTATCCGAAGTCCATGTAACAGAGCCTCATATTCGGTTGCGTTGTTGGAATCGATGTACATAATTTGCAGTACATACCATATATTGTCACCTGTTGGCGACACGAGGAACACTCCAGCCGCTAATCCCGCGAGCATTTTGGAGCCGTCAAAGTACTTCGTCCAATGTGAATATGTATTATTCTCTCTAGGGAGCTCGGCCTCCATCCACCCTGCCATGAAATCTGATAACACCTGAGATTTAATAGCTCGTCTTGGTCGTATATGATTTTGAAAGGGAGGAGTTCGATGGTCCACTTGGTGATTTGCCCCATGGTATCCCCATTGTTGATTATATGCTGGACGTGGCTTAGCTCTCGAAGGGCTCTTTTCCTTTGGTTTCTTGACGTGTAAGTTTCGTAGATCATCAGGATCTCCTCCTCATCCGAAGATGCTGCTGGATGATTGTGTGCGACCATGTTTCCGAGGAGTGCTTCACCTCCGTTGGCCACTTGTTTGATCACCCAGCAAACTCGAAGGCTATGAGTTGGGTTGGAATTTAGCAAAACTGAGTGGATTGGGCATTGCTTATCCAGCAGACCGCCAAGGGCGGTTTTAGGTCCTGTTACAGGTTTGCTTTTCTTTTGTGATGGCTCGACTGACGTGGGATGGCAAGATTGTTCCTTTTTGCGGGTCTTTCCTCCCATCTTGATGTTGCGGTGCAGATCAAATCTGCTTGTGGTTTTTGATCCATCCACGTGTTCGCATTTCATCGAAGGAAAAGTGAGTTGTATCCACATGAAGAAAAGAGTTGCTCGTCTTCCATGACACAAAACCTTGACACCAGGTCTGATAGCGCTAAGAAGGTTTGAACTCGGCGCCAAGCGAGGGCATTTGAGATGCCTTCATCTCGGCAATTATGTCGGAAGGTTGCTAAGATATCCGAGTCACAACAATTTGGTATTCTATTTTTGACGAATGGGAATCTTGTCCAAAATTGCCGGATTGTCTCAATAGACTGTTGTTTTATGTAGATTAGATCCCAGACATCGGGAGGCCCTGAAGTATTCAGGCAATAATCGATGTGGGGGTGGGTGAGTAAAAAATCGATCCCAACTACATGTGGGCTTGAAGCTCCGACATGTTTGTTTCGAGAAGGGCGTACAATCAAGGAGCCAGCCAAATTAGTTTTAACATCTGAGTCCTCGACTCCTCCCAATCGGTTGACTTTATGGTCGTCAGATAGCTAGCACCTTGGCCCTTGGTTCTCTTCTATATAGAGATCTTTGGCTGGGGCGGGAGGGAAAGCATGGGGCTCGGGAGTTAACTCTCGCTAATCGCACTTCGACTCTTGATAGAGGAGGTGTGATCGACGGTGTTTTGATTCTTCAGGTGATCCGATGACATGAGATTCAGGCGTAGAAACCACGCCGTGAGGGTTTTGATCGTTGACCGATGTTTTCATTGATCCTTTGTGACTACATAGCGGGACCTCCATGGGCCACCAATGTCGGTACTAAAACTGGCGGATCTCGAGTAGGGGGTCCCGAGCTGTGGATCTTGGAATGATGGTGAATAGGAGATAAGGAAGACAGTGTTTACCCAGGTTCGGGCCCTCTCGAGGAGGTAAAACCCTATGTCCCGCTTGATTATATTGATGATGGAGTATCGAGTATAGGTCGATCTACCTCGAGATCATATGTTGTGTTCTAAACCCTAAGGGTGGTAATTGTGATTGTGTCTCTACGGACCTAACCCTCTAGCTTATATAGGCATCAGGGGTAGCTAGGGTTATACATGGTCGATTGCCAACTAGGAATAAACACACCAATATCTGGAGTTATCCTTGAAGTGTACGCCAAGTCTTCGGCATCGTCTGTCTTGATCACGACTGGGCTCGAGGCTTCCAGAGTCCTTCCTTATTGAGATCGATGGGCCATACGCTCGGCCTAGGGACTGTGGGTCAGCTAGGTGGGGACCCCTTAGTCTAGGTCACCGTCAGTTAGGAAGCTTATGTCTAGGTGCTAGTTACTCGAGTACCTCTAACCATCATCATGCTTCTTTGGTACCCTTGCGTCAGTGTCCTATCGATGTGTGCCTCCTGCACAAATGGTGCCTATGATGTCTCATGCTCATAGTTGATAGGTCACACATCTTATCGCACAGGGAGCATACTCAGTCCATTGGATGGTATTTACTACTGCCTACCAAACGTAGGCCTGCGGTGGTCTACCGTACATACGTTGTAACTTCATTAAATGCCTTGTCAAGAGTTCCATGCTACGAGCATTTCTTCCATGCCTTGCTCAACACACAAGAACTTCATGGCACCATTACTAATGACATCTCACTCTCCAAACATCGGATCTTTTTGAAGATACCATAATATTTAGCGAAGGCCTATGAAACCCCAAGTGGTATGCCTCCACAGGATACATTCTTTAGAGATGTCTGCTGATCTTTTTTCCTCAGCTTTATTTTTAACAAGCACGGTACTTTGATGCACCTCCAGTAATCCCGCGTGACATGCTCGGGATACCCCAGTTCCCGTTGTGCCGATAGTGGTCATGTGAGATGATGAGACAATAGATAGTGGATGCAACTAGGAGGGCACAAGAGGAGAGTGGAGTAGATAAATTTTATCGCGAGAGGAGGTAAAGATCGGAGAAGAGGATTGAGTAATATCCAACAGATTACACAACTAGCCGAATATAAACAATCGAGATAAGAATCATTATGAACTAGATGATACCCTACGCGTTACTCCAGGAACTGTTAATAAATGATTTGATGTTTAGTAAGTTTATGAAACATAGTATAAGTTGATGATAAATAGTTTTGTTTAAAATAAATATTGTTTAGAGTAAGCATCTAAAGAAAATTTCATGAAAAAGACAAAAAAGAGTGTGATTTTTGTTATGTTAATTTATCACCTTGACAGTATATCAGCGATGCGACATGACATGAAAACAACATATATAGTCTAGAGATAGTAGAGACATTTCAACCATTGGCTAAACATAATACAACGATAGCAACTATAGATATGCATTCATAAACAAACATAGCTCGCGTAGAAAACTAAAATGTGAGTTCACTCAAAATTTGATTTTCTGTAAAAAAAAGGCCACTTATAAGTCATTAGGCCTAATGTTGTGTAAATCATGCTTCTCACCAGATCAACCGTGTGCACTGTACTACAACCATTCATCATAATATACCCAGGTAACTCTAATTCTTTTTGTTTGTCTTGTTTGGTGCGCAACCATGCATGCTTCCCCCATGAGTCTAAGCTTAGTCCTGGTGGAAATGTGCCCTAGAGGCAATAATAAAATGGTTATTGTTATATTTCCTAAATCATGATAAAGATTTATTATTCATGCTAGAATTGTATTGACCGGAAACTTAAATACATGTGTGGATACATAAACAAATAAGATGGCCCTAGTGAGCCTCTACTAGACTAGCTCGTTGATCAAATATGGTTAAGGTTTCCTAACCATAGACATGTGTTGTCATTTGATAACGGGATCACATCATTAGGAGAATGATGTGATGGACAAGACCCATCCGTTAGCTTAGCGTAATGATTGATCAGTTTATTGCTATTGCTTTCTTCATGTCAAATACATATTCCTTCGACTATGAGATTATGCAACTCCTTTATACCGGAGGAATACCTTGTGTGCTATCAAATGTCACAATGTAACTGGGTGATCATAAAGATGCTCAAGAGGTATCTCCGAAGGTTTTTGTTGAGATAGCATAGATCGATATTAGGATTTGTCACTCCGAGTATCAGAGAGGTATCTCTGGGCCGTCTTGGTAATACACATCATAAGAATCCTTGCAAGCAAAGTGACTAATGAGTTAGTTACAGGATGATGTATTATGGAACGAGTAAAGAGACTTGCCAGTAACGAGATTGAACTAGGTATGAAGATACCGACAATCAAATCTCGGGCAAGTAACATACCAAAGGACAAAGGGAATTAAGTATGTTGTCATAAGGTTCGACTGATGAAGACCAAACACTATTAAATCCAGGTTCCGCTATTGGTTATCGACCGGAGAGGTGTCTCGGTCATGTCTACATAGTTCTCGAACCCGTAGGGTCCGCACGCTTAACGTTCGTTGACGATATAGTATTATATGAGTTATGTGTGTTGGTGACCGAATGTTGTTAGGAGTCCCGGATGAGATCACGGACATGACGAGGAGCTCCGGAATGGTCTGGAGGTAAAGATTGATATATGGGATAATAGTGTTTGGTCTTCGGAAGGATTCAGGAATTCACCGGAAGGAGTTTCGTATGTTTCCTGAAATGTTTGGGTACGAGAACACTTTATTTGGGCCAAAGGGGAAAGCCCACGAGGGTTTTGGAAAGATCAAAAAGGAAGTTTTGCGGAGACCAGAGGCCGGGAACCCTTGCGTCTCGACCCAGACGCCGGGAACCCTGGCGTATGGCCCTGGAGTCCGACAAGGACTCTTGCCTTTCGGGCAAAACCGACTTTGAGGAGGCTTTTACTCCAAGTTTCGACCTCAGGGCTCAACATATAAATAGAGGGGCAGGGCTAGCACCCAAGACACATCAAGATTCACCAAGCCATGTGCCGGCAACCCCGTCCCATCTAATTTATCCTCCGTCTAGTTTCTGTAGTGCTTGGCGAAGCCCTGCGGTGATTGTTCTTCATCACCAACCGTCACCACGCCGTCATGCTGCCGGAACTCATCTACTACTTCGCCTATCTTGCTGGATCGAGAAGGCGAGGACGTCATTGAGCTGAACGTGTGCTGAACGCGGAGGTGCCGTACGTTCGGTACTTGATCGGGACGGATCTTGAAGGTGTACGACTACATCAGCAGCGTTGATAAACGCTTCTGCTTAGCCATCTTCAAGGGTATGAAGATGTTCTCTCCCTCTGGTAGCTATGCATCTCCATGGCTAGATCTTGCGTGTGTGTAGAATTTTTTTGTTTTCCATGCAACGTTTCCCAACAGTGGCATCATGAGCCAGGTCTATGCATAGATGATATGCACGAGTAGAACACAAAGGGTTGTAGGCGGTGATAGTCATACTGCTTACAACCAGCGTCTTATTTGGATTCCGCGGTATTGTGGGATGAAGCGGCCCAAACCAACCTTACATGTCCACGCACATGAGACCGGTTCCACCGACAGACATGCAACTAGTTTTGCATAAAGGTGGTTGGCGGGTGTATGTTTCTCCTACTTTAGTTGGATCGAATTTGACTACGGCCGGTCCTTAAAGAAGGTTAAAACAGCAAACTTGATGAATCATCATTGTGGTTTTTACCGTAGGTAAGAACAGTTCTTGCTAGAAGCCTGTAGCAGCCACGTAAAACTTGCAACAAGAAAGTAGAGGACGTCTAACTTGTTTTTGTAGGGCATGTTGTGATGTGATATGGTCAAGACATGATGTGATATACGTTATTGTATGAGATGATCATGTTTTGTAAGTTATCAGGAACCGACATGAGCCTTATGGTTGTCTCTTTATTGTATGAAATGCAAACGCCATGTAATTGCTTTACTTTATCCCTATGCGTTAGCAATAGTTGTAGAAGCAACAGTTGGCGAGACGACCATGATGCAATGATGGAGATCAAGGTGTCGAGCCGGTGACGATGGAGATCATGACGATGCTTTGGAGATGGAGATCAAAAGCACAAGATGACGATGGCCATATCATGTCACATATTTTGATTGCATGTGATGTTTATCGTTTATGCATCTTATTTTGCTTAGTACAACGGTAGCATTATAAGATGATCCCTTTACTAAATTTCAAGGTAAAGGTGTTCTCCCTGAGTATGTCGGCGTTCTGGGAATGGGGGTCCCCAGACTTGCCTACCTGCGGCCCACGGCGTGGCTCCACTAGCGGCCCGGTACGGCCCATCTTCATCAGCAAACACTCAAGACCCTAGCGAGGGGCCAAGCCTCGCGAGGCAGATGACACAAGACCTCCTCAGGGGCAGCCTCACTAGGCTGGCTCGTGAGGAGCAGAGAGATCAAGGCAAGGGGCACCTCGCGAGGTTTCCGTGACGTGAGCCATGACGACCAAGGCCAGGCGGGCACCAGCAGGCGCAGAGTACCGGTTGCCTCTTTGGTGCTAAAGGGCAGGCGTAGGCAAGGAGTCCCGAGGCATCAGGCAAAGGTTTCCATATCGGTGCAACAAGACCAAGACCAGCAGGACGGCCGGACGGAGGTCATCGCGGAGCCCACGACGGCGTCACCACCAGAGCCTTTGGCAGGCGAAGACCCCCTTTTGTCAGGATAGCTCGTACTAGCTGTCCCCCTTCGAATTGGCCGTTGTGGGATTCCTTCCTGCCTAAACATTTGGGAAGAGGACCAGGGCCTCTATAAATAGGACTAGCCACCACCATAGGAGGGAACTGATTTTGCCCCAACTCATCTTGGATCGGATCCATTCCATCCTCACACGCACAAGCTCACCAAGCTCAAGAACACCTCTCCTCGGGAGGCTGTTCTTCCCTTGTACTTGTTCATCCCCAGCCTACAAGGCAATCCACCACACCACACTAGAGTAGGGTATTACACCACATCGGTGGCCCGAACCAGTATAAACTCTCGTGTCCCTTGTTCCTCGGGTTCGGCGGGCTAGGCCTTGAGATCGTGGCGAGAGTGTGAGCTAGGGGGGAGAGAGATCTTCGTGCACACCCTAGAGTTCGAACCTCAAGGGTTTTGCCAGAAACCGTAATCCGACATTTGGCGCGCCAGGTAGGGGTGCGCTGAAGCTTTCCTCTCCATCGACCAATTCGTTGCTACCTGGCGGCTCCGATGTCTAAGGATCCAAGGGCCCAAGCCGACCGATGGGCGGCCTGGCCCGCTCGGGCACCACCATCTGCTCCAGAAGACCTCAGCTCCGCGCTCCAGGCGGCCCGCGCGCTGCCCAACGCCCGCGGACGTAGGCAGCGCGGACCGACGCGCGCCGCCCTCGCGCCGTGGCACACGCGCGCCGCCGCGCGATCCTCCAGCTACGCTGCGGCAGCAGCAACTCACACCCGACGGGAGCATGCAAACATGCGGGCCGCGCTCATCGTGGCGGGGGAGCTACTGCGGTGCAGGCTGATGGAGAGCGGCCGCGACGCACTACTAGAGCGGGTCGCCGAACTCCTGAACGCCGCTTGCAGAGGTACGCCACCCTTCTGTTCCATGGCCATGCACCAGGTTGTGGTGGAAGCGCGCACGAGGCCCCGACGAGCCCGCGCGCCCCTCAGGGCGCAAGGAGGATCCGGCGACACGAGCGCGGGCAATGGCGCTGGCCGTCCTGCCGCGACCGCGCCATTACCAGGAGGGACAAGTGCTGACGGCCCGCCGCAAGGGCGTGTCAGGATGCCGCGCGGCAGCCACTAGGGCCAGACGCCGCAATTCGTGGCCCAAGGCGCGGGGCACCTGGGCGAGGATTCTGGCGAGGCAATCACGGACGCCTACGTGCCCCACATGGTGCACCTGGAATACATGCCGGGGGACGGCTCCGATCTGTTCCCTGGGCCAGGATGGGCAGCTGGAGGGCTCAAGGCACGGGCCTTTCATGGGCCGTCTGGAGTCTTCGCCGACCCCTTCAGCAACGACGACGGTGGGGTACAACCAGTGTCGCAGGAGCAAACTTACGCTAACCCTGAACTGTAGGAGACCCCTGTCGCGGTAGCAGTCGAAGACCATAGGACAGTGGCCCAGCTAACGGCAGGAGTGGTGCTCTAGGGGCTGCGAGGGAGAGGCTCGGAGCCGGGCCCTCCCCCGTGCCGCACGGAGCCAGGCGTGGCACGGAGGTAGGCCCTCGGCCGGGGGAAGCATCGGCGAGCCTTCCCCCCGGCAAAGCGCCCGTGGTCGCCGAGGGCGCCACCAGCGTCCTCTCTGCCCCTTGGTCTCGTCCTGGTTTCTGGACACCCCAACGGTGGTCGAGGGTGGCGCAGGGTGGGGCCCTCGCCTGGCGATATGAAGCAAGGCTCACGCCTGTGAAGGTCTCCGCTCGTGACACTCTCACGTAATAATGAGTGGGGTTGTACACGCCCCGGAGTCTCCGGAGTGCCGCCCTCGGGCCTCGGGGGCTCCCGCCCACGTCCTAGTGGAAGCACCATGCTCCGCGCTGGTGGGAAGACAAGAAGACTAGCTAGGTGCCGGATGCGGCCATTTGCTTCCGACCTCTTTTCTGTAGCTCAAATTTGCAGCCTTTGATTTTGATTTTGAAGTCGTATTTTCATTGGCAATCGTGGGGGGTGCCTTTTCTCGTTCATGTGATTTTGTGAGTTTCTGGATTCGTGCATTGTTTTGAGATTAGCGTCTGCTACCTCCCCCTTCCAAGCACCTCGCGAGCGAGGGCTGGGCGTGGCATGCACGCACTACGCGCGCACCCCGCCATGACTGGCGCTCGCTCCTCGCGAGGCCCTCATGGGCGGACTGGCGGACCCCTCAGGAAACCAAAACCTCGCGAGCCTGCAAAGGACTCCCCTCGGAAGAAATGCACATCCGCAGCTGCCAAATCAGTTTGAAGCCCGACTGGACTAAGGTAAGTTACAGCAGCAAGCCCACAAGAGGCCCCTGAGCTCACGAAAGCGTGTTTCAAGCCTAGCCTAAGAAGTAAAATGGTAGTCCATTTACATGTGGGGCTCCCCCTCCCCAAAATGCTCTTACATCGTGAGGGGCCATGCCCAAGCTTTTGCATGCAGGTTCAAAATAAAGGAGCGCGGGCTCAGTCGGACATGTTGTTGGAAATATGCCCTAGAGGCAATAATAAATGGTTATTATTATATTTCTTTGTTCATGGTAATTGTCTATTATTCATGCTATAATTGTATTGTCCGGAAATCGTGATACATGTGTGAATACATAGACCACAACCTGTCCCTAGTAAGCCTCTAGTTGACTAGCTCGTTGATCAACAGATAGTCATGGTTTCCTGACTATGGACATTGGATGTCATTGATAACGGGATCACATCATTAGGAGAATGATGTGATGGACAAGACCCAATCCTAAGCATAGCATAAGAGATCGTGTAGTTTCGTTTGCTAGAGCTTTTCCAATGTCAAGTATCTTTTCCTTGGACCATGAGATCGTGCAACTCCCGGATACCGTAGGAGTGCTTTGGGTGTGCCAAACGTCACAACGTAACTGGGTGACTATAAAGGTGCATTACGGGTATCTCCGAAAGTGTCTGTTGGGTTGGCACGGATCGAGACTGGGATTTGTCACTCTGTGTGACGGAGAGGTATCTCTGGGCCCACTCGGTAATGCATCATCATAATGAGCTCAATATGACTAAGGCGTTAGTCACGGGATCATGCATTGCGGTACGAGTAAAGAGACTTGCCGGTAACGAGATTGAACAAGGTATTGGGATACCGACGATCGAATCTCGGGCAAGTAACATACCGATTGACAAAGGGAATTGCATACGGATTGATTGAATCCTCGACACCGTGGTTCATCCGATGATATCATCGTGGAACATGTGGGAGCCAACATGGGTATCCAGATCCCGCTGTTGGTTATTGACCGGAGAGGCGTCTCGGTCATGTCTGCATGTCTCCCGAACCCGTAGGGTCTACACACTTAAGGTCCGGTGACGCTAGGGTTGTAGAGATATATGTATGCGGAAACCCGAAAGTTGTTCAGAGTCCCGGATGAGATCCCGGACGTCACGAGAGGTTCCGGAATGGTCCGGAGGTAAAGATTTATATATGGGAAGTCTTATTTTGGTCGCCGGAAAAGTTTCGCGCTTTATCGGTATTGTACCGGGAGTGCTGAAAGGGGTCCGGGGGTCCACCAAGGGGGTCTACCAGCCCCGGGGGGCCACATGGGCTGTAAGGGGTGCGCCTTGGCCTATATGGGCCAAGGGCACCAGCCCCAAGAGGCCCATGCTCAAGAGATAAGAAAGAAGGGAGAGTCCTAAAGGGGGAAGGCACCTCCGAGGTGCCTTGGGGGGGAAGGACTCCCCCCTGGCCGCACCCTTCCTTGAAGGAAGGGGCAAGGCTGCGCCCCCCCTCTCCCTTGGCCCTATATATAGTGGGGGGAAGGGAGGGCAGCAACATCTAAGCCTTGGGCGCCTCCCTCCTCCCCTGCAACACCTCTCTCTCTCTCTCTCGCAGAAGCTTGGCGAAGCCCTGCCGGAGACCCGCTACATCCACCACCACGCCGTCGTGCTGTTGGATCTCCATCAACCTCTCCTTCCCCCTTGCTGGATCAAGAAGGAGGAGACGTCGCTGCACCGTACGTGTGTTGAACACGGAGGTGCCGTCCGTTCGGCACTCGGTCGTCGGTGATTTGGATCACGGCGAGTACGACTCCGTCATCCACGTTCATTGGAACGCTTCCGCTCGCGATCTACAAGGGTATGTAGATCCACTCCTTTCCCCTCGTTGCTAGTAGACTCCATAGATGCATCTTGGTGAGCGTAGGAAAATTTTAAATTATGCTACGATTCCCAACACATGTTGCTCGCCGTGTCTCCCGAATCACTCCCAGACATGCTGCTGCTACCTCTTGAGCATTGCGTTGGTTTTCCCTTGAAGGGGAAAGGGTGATGCAACAAAGTAGCATAAGTATTTCCCTCAGTTTTTGAGAACCAAGGTATCAATCCAGTAGGAGGCTACGCGCGAGTCCCTCGTACCTGCACAATACAAATAAATCCTCACAACCAACGCGATAAGGGGTTGTCAATCCCTTCACGGTCACTTACGAGAGTGAGATCTGATAGATATGATAGGATAATATTTTTGGTATTTTTGTGATAAAGATGCAAAGTAAAATAAAAGCAAAGTAAAAAAGCAAGGGAAATAACTAAGTGTTGGAAGATTAATATGATGAAGATAGACCCGGGGGCCATAGGTTTCACTAGTGGCTTCTCTCAAGAGCATAAGTATTTTACGGTGGGTGAACGAATTACCGTTGAGCAATTGACAAAATTGAGCATAGTTATGAGAATATCTAGGTATGATCATGTATATAGGCATCACGTCCGAGACAAGTAGACCGACTACTGCCTGCATCTACTACTATTAATCGACTCATCGAGCGCTATCCAGCATGCATCTAGAGTATTAATTTCATGAAAACAGAGTAACACCTTAAGCAAGATGACATGATGTAGATGGATAAATTCATGCAATATGATAAAAACCCCATCTTGTTATCCTTGATGGCAACAATACAATACGTGCCTTGCTGCCCCTACCGTCACTGGGAAAGGACAACGCAAGATTGAACCCAAAGCTAAGCACTTCTCCCATTGCAAGAAAGATCAATCAAGTAGGCCAAACCAAACTGATAATTTGAAGAGACTTGCAAAGATAACCAATCATACATAAAAGAATTCAGAAGATTCAAATATTGTTCATAGATAATCTTGATCATAAACCCACAATTCATCGGTCTCAACAAACACACCGCAAAAAGAAGATTACATCGAATAGATCTCCACGAGAGAGGGGGAGAACATTGTATTGAGATCCAAAAAGAGAGAAGAAGCCATCTAGCTACTAACTATGGACCCGAAGGTCTGAAGTAAACTACTCACACTTCATCGGAGAGGCTATGGTGTTGATGTAGAAGCCCTCCGTGATGGATGCCCCTTCCGGCGGAGCTCCGGAACAGGCCCCAAGATGGGATCTCGTGGGTACAGAAGGTTGCGGCGGTGGAATTAGGTTTTTTTGGCTCCGTATCTGATCGTTTGGGGGTACGTAGGTATATATAGGAGGAATGAGTACGTCGGTGGAGCAACAGGGGGCCCACGAGGGTGGAGGGCGCGCCCTGGGGGGGGGGGGGGGGGGGCGCGCCCCCTACCTCGTGGCCTCCTCTTTTATTTCTCGACATAGGGTCCAAGTCTCCCGGATCATAATCTTCCTAAAAATCACGTTCCCGAAGGTTTCATTCCGTTTGGACTCCGTTTGATATTCCTTTTCCGCGAAACTCTGAAATAGGCAAAAAACAACAATTTTGGGCTGGGCCTCCGGTTAATAGGTTAGTCCCAAAAATAATATAAAAGTGAATAATAAAGCCCAATAATGTCCAAAACAATAGTTAATATAGCATGGAGCAATAAAAAATTATAGATACGTTGGAGACGTATCAAGCATCCCCAAGCTTAATTCCTGCTCGTCCTCGAGTAGGTAAATGATAAAAACATAATTTTTGATGCGGAGTGCTACTTGGCATAATTTCAATGTAATTCTTCTTAATTGTGGTATGAATATTCAGATCCGGAAGATTCAAGGCAAAAGTTTATATTGACATAAAAATAATAATACTTCAAGCATACTAACAAAGCAATCATGTCTTCTCAAAATAACATGGCCAAAGAAAGTTATCCCTACAAAATCATATAGTCTGGCTATGCTCTATCTTCACCACACAAAGTATTTAAATCATGCACAACCCCGATGACAAGCCAAGCAATTGTTTCATACTTTTGACATTTTCAAACTTTTTCAATCTTCACGCAATACATGAACGTGAGCCATGGACATAGCACTATATGTGGAATAGAATGGTGGTTGTGGAGAAGACAAAAAGGGAGAAGATAGTCTCACATCAACTAGGCGTATCAACGGGCTATGGAGATGCCCATCAATAGATATCAATGTGAGTAAGTAGGGATTGCCATGCAACGGATGCACTAGAGCTATAAGTATATGAAAGCTCAACAAAGGAATCTAAGTGGGTGTGCATCCAACTCGCTTGCTCACGAAGACCTAGGGCGTTTTGAGGAAGCCCATCATTGGAATATACAAGCCAAGTTCTATAATGAAAAATTCCCGCTAGTATATGAAAGTGACAAAATGAGAGACTCTCTGTCATGAAGATCATGGTGCTACTTTGAAGCACAAGTGTGGTAAAAGGATAGTAACATTGTCCCTTCTCTCTTTTTCTCTCATTTTTTTATTTGGGCCTTTTCTCTTTTTTTTATGGCCTCTTTTTTTTCGTCCGGAGTCTCATCCCGACTTGTGGGGGAATCATAGTCTCCATCATCCTTTTCCTCACTTGGGACAATGCTCTAAAAATGAAGATCATCACACTTTTATTTTCTTACAACTCAAAAATTACAACTCGATACTTAGAACAAAATATGACTCTATATGAATGCCTCCGGTGGTGTACCGGGATATGCAATGAATCAAGAGTGACATGTATGAAAGAATTATGAACGGTGGTTTTGCCACAAATACGATGTCAACTACATGATCATGCAAAGCAATATGACAATGATGGAGCGTGTCATAATAAATGGAACGGTGGAAAGTTGCATGGAAATATATCTTGGAATGGCTATGGAAATTCCATAATATGTAGGTATGGTGGCTGTTTTGAGGAAGGTGTATGGTGGGTGTATGATACCGGCGAAAAAGTGCGCGGTATTAGAGAGGCTAGGAATGGTGGAAAGAGGAAGGGTGCGTATAATCCATGGACTCAACATTAGTCATAAAGAACTCATATACTGATTGAAAAAATCTACAAGTTATCAAAGCAAAGTATTACGTGCATGCTCCTAGGGGGATAGATTGGTAGGAAAAGACCATCGCTCGTCCCCGACCGCCACTCATAAGGAAGACAATCAATAAATAAATCATGCTCCGACTTCATCACATAACGGTTCACCATACGTGCATGCTACGGGAATCACAAACTTTAACACAAGTATTTCTCAAATTCACAACTACTCAACTAGCATGACTCTAATATCACCATCTTCATATCTCAAAACAATTATCAAGCATCAAATTTTTCTTAGTATTCAACACACTCATAAGAAGTTTTACAAATCATTTATGCTAAGCATATTAGGATTATTGAAGCAATTACCATGCTATTTAAGACTCTCAAAATAATCTAAGTGAAGCATGAGAGATCAATAGTTTCTATAAAACAAATCCACCACCGTGCTCTAAAAGATATAAGTGAAGTACTGGAGCAAAACTATATAACTCAAAACATATAAGCGAAGCACATAGAGTATTCTAACAAACTCCAAATCATGTATGGCTCTCTTAAAAGGTGTGTACATCAAGGATGATTGTGGTAAACTAAAAATCAAAGACTCCAATCATACAAGACGCTCCAAGCAAAACACATATCATGTGGTGAATGAAAATATAGCTCCAAGTAAAGTTACCGATGGAAGTAGACGAAAGAGGGGATGCCTTCCGGGGCATCCCCAAGCTTTGGCTTTTTGGTGTCCTTAGATTATCTTGGGGGTGCCATGGGCATCACCAAGCTTAGGCTCTTGCCACTCCTTGTTCCATAATCCATCAAAAATCTTTCACCCAAAACTTGAAAACTTCACAACACAAAACTCAACAGAAATCTCGTGAGCTCCGTTAGCGAAAGAAAACAAAAGACCACTTCAAGGTACTGTAATGAACTGCCTCTTTATTTATATTGGTGTGAAACCTACTTTATTCCAACTTCTCTATGGTTTATAAACTATTTTACTAGCCATAGATTCATCAAAATAAGCAAACAACGCACGAAAAACAGAATCTGTCAAAAACAGAACAGTCTGTAGTAATCTGTAACTAACGCAAACTTCTGGAACTCCAAAAAATCAGCCAAAATAGGAAGACCTAGGAAATTTTTTTATTGATCAGCAGCAATTGGAATCACTATTTTATCACGTTCTGGTGATATTTAACAATTGTTTTCGTGAACAGAAAGTTTCTGGAAATTACCGCAAGATCAAATAACTATCATCCAAGAAGATCCTATAGGTTTAACTTGGCACAAACACTAATTAAAACATAAAAACAAATCTAACCAGAGGCTAGAACAAATATTTATTCCTAAACAGAAGCAAAAAGCAAAAAAAAACTAAAATAAAATTGGGTTGCCTCCCAACAAGCGCTATCGTTTAACGCCCCTAGCTAGGCATAAAAGCAAGGATAGATCTTAGGTATTGCCATCTTTGGTAGGCAATCCATAAGTGGCTCTCATGATAGATTCATATGGGTAATTTTATTTTCTTCCTAGGGAAGTGTTCCATGCCTTTCTTTAATGGAAATTGGAATCTAATATTCCCTTCCTTCATATCAATAATTGCACCAATTGTTCTAAGGAAAGGTCTACCGAGATAATAGGACATGAAGAGTTGCAATCTATATCAAGAACGATAAAATCTACGGGCACATAATTCCTATTGGCAACAATAAGAACATCATTACTTCTTCCCATAGTTTTCTTAATAGTGGAATTCGCAAGGTGCAAGTTTAGAGAGCAATCATCAAAATCGCAGAAATCTAGCAAATCGCACAAAGTTTTGGGAATAGTGGAAACACTAGCACCCTAATCACACAAAGCATAAAACTAATGATCCTTGATCTTAATTTTAATAGTAGGTTACCACTCATCATAAAGCTTTCTAGGGATAGAAACTTCCAACTCAAGCTTTTCTTCATAAGATTGCATCAAGGCATCAACGATATGTTTGGTAAAAGCTTTATTTTGACTATAAGCATGAGGAGAATTTAGCACGGATTGCAACAAGGAAATACAATCTATAAAAGAGCAATTATCATAATTAAATTCCTTGAAATCCAAAATAGTGGGTTTATCAATATCTAGGGTTTTGATTTCTTCAATCCCACTTTTATCAATTTTAGCATCAAGATCTAAAAACTCCGAATTTTTTGAACGCCTTCTAGGTAAAGGTGGATCATATTAAGTCCCATCATTATCAAGATTCATATTGCAAAACAAGGATTTAATAGGGGACACATCAATAACTTTTAGATCTTCATCTTTATTTTCATAGAAATTTGAAGAACACACTTTTATAAAGCAATCTTTCTTAGCACGCATCCTAGCGGTTCTTTCTTTGCACTCATCAATGGAAATTCTCATGGCTTTGAGAGACTCATTGATATCATGCTTAGGAGTAATAGATCTAAGCTTTAAAGAATCAACATCAAGAGAAATTCTATCAACGTTCCTAGCCAATTCATCAACTTTAAGCAATTTTTCCTCAAGCAAAGCATTGAAATTCTTTTGTGAATTCATAAACTCTTTAACACTAGTCTCAAATTCAGAGGGCATCTTATTAAAATTTCCATAAGAGTTGTTGTAGGAATTACCATAATTATTAGAGGAATTACTAGGATAAGGCCTAGGATTAAAGTTTCCTCTATACGCGTTGTTACCGAAATTATTCCTACCAACAAAATTCACATCCATAGATTCATTATTATTCTCAATCAAAGTAGACAAGGGCATATCATTAGGATCAGAAGAAACACTCTTACTAGCAAATAATTTCATAAGTTCATCCATCTTTCCTCTCAAAACATTAATTTCTTCTATCGCATGCACTTTTTTATTAGTAGATCTTTCAGTGTGCCATTGAGAATAATTAACCATCATATTATCTAGGAGTTTAGTAGCTTCTCCTAAAGTGATTTCCATAGAAGTGCCTCCCGCGGCCGAATCTAAAAGATTTCTAGAAGCAAAATTCAATCCGGCATAAATATTTTGTATAATCATCCACAAATTCAAACCATGAGTGGGGCAATTACGTATCATTAATTTCATCCTCTCCCAAGCTTGTGCAACATGTTCATGATCAAGTTGCTTAAAATTCATAATATCATTTCTAAGAGAGATGATCTTAGCGGGAGGAAAATACTTAGAGATAAAGGCATCTTTGCACTTGTTCCAAGAATCAATACTATTTTTAGGCAAAGACGAAAACCAAGCTTTAGCACGATCTCTAAGCAAAAAAGGAAATAGCTTCAATTTAACAATATCATTATCAACATGTTTATTCTTTTGCATATCACACAAATCAACGAAGCTATTTAGATGAGTAGCGGCATCTTCACTAGGAAGGCCGGCGAATTGATCTTTCATGACAAGATTCAACAAAGCAACATTGATTTCGCAAGATTCAGTATTGGTAAGAGGAGCAATTGAAATGCTAAGGAAATCATTATTGTTGGTATTGGTAAAGTCACACAATTTGGTATTATCTTGAGCCATCATGACAAGCAAGCAATCCAACACACGAGCAAACAAAAAGCAAGCAAAAAAGAGGCGAACGGAAAAGAGAGGGCGAATAAAACGGCAAGGGTGAAGTGGGGGAGAGGAAAACGAGAGGCAAATGGCAAATAATGTAAGCGGGAGATAAGGGATTGTGATGGGTACTTGGTATGTTGACTTTTGCGTAGACCTCCCCGGCAACGGCGCCAGAAATCCTTCTTGCAACCTCTTGAGCACTGCGTTGGTTTTCCCTTGAAGAGGAAAGGGTGATGCAGCAAAGTAGCGTAAGTATTTCCCTCAATTTTTGAGAACCAAGATATCAATCCAGTAGGAGGCTACGCGCGAGTCCCTCGTACCTGCACAATACAAATAAATCCTCGCAACCAACGCGATAAGGGGTTGTCAATCCCTTCACGGCCACTTACGAGAGTGAGATCTGATTGATATGATAGGATAATATTTTTGGTATTTTTGTGATAAAGATGCAAAGTAAAAAGCAAGGGAAATAACTAAGTGTTGGAGGATTAATATGATGAAGATAGACCCGGGGGCCATAGGTTTCACTAGTGGCTTCTCTCAAGAGCATAAGTATTTTACGGTGGGTGAACGAATTACTGTTGAGCAATTGACAGAACTGAGCATAGTTATGAGAATATCTAGGTATGATCATGTATATAGGCATCACGTCCGAGACAAGTAGACCGACTCTTGCCTGCATCTACTACTATTACTCCACTCATCGACTGCTATCCAACATGCATCTAGAGTATTAAGTTCATGAAAAAAGAGTAACGCCTTAAGCAAGATGACATGATGTATAGGGATAAATTCATGCAATATGATAAAAAAAACCATCTTGTTATCCTCGATGGCAACAATACAATACGTGCCTTGCTGCCCCTACTGTCACTGGGAAAGGACACCGCAAGATTGAACCCAAAGCTAAGCACTTCTCACATTGCAAGAAAGATCAATCTAGTAGGCCAAACCAAACTGATAATTCGAAGAGACTTGCAAAGATAACCAATCATACATAAAAGAATTTAGAAGATTCAAATATTGTTCATAGATAATCTTGATCATAAACCCACAATTCATCGGTCTCAACAAACACACCGCAAAAAGAAGATTACATCGAATAGATCTCCACGAGAGAGGAGGAGAACATTGTATTGAGATCCAAAAAGAGAGAAGAAGCCATCTAGCTACTAACTATGGACCCGAAGGTCTGAAGTAAACTACTCAAACTTCATCGGAGAGGCTATGGTGTTGATGTAGAAGCCCTCCGTGATGGATGCCCCCTCCGCCGGAGCTTCGGAACAGGCCCCAAGATGGGATCTCGTGGGTACAGAAGGCTGTGGCGGTGGAATTAGGTTTTTTTTGGCTCCGTATCTGATCGTTTGGGGGTACGTAGGTATATATAGGAGGAAGGAGTACGTCGGTGGAGCAACAGGGGGCCCATGAGGGTGGAGGGCGCGCCCTAGGGGGGGGGGGCGCCCCCCTACGTCGTGGCCTCCTCTTTTGTTTCTTGACGTAGGGTCCAAGTCTCCCGGATCATAATCTTCCTAAAAATCACGTTCCCGAAGGTTTCGTTCCGTTTGGACTCCATTTGATATTCCTTTTCTGCGAAACTCTGAAATAGGCAAAAAACAACAATTCTGGGCTGGGCCTTCGGTTAATACGTTAGTCCCAAAAATAATATAAAAGTGAATAATAACGCCCAATAATGTCCAAAACAGTAGATAATATAACATGGAGCAATCAAAATTATAGATACGTTGGAGACGTATCAGCTGCTGGCGCTGGCGCTATCTTCAGCATCATCAACCGCGCCGCCCTCATCCGCCATGACCACCACAACGTCATCATCAGAAGCAAAGGCCCTGACCAGAGCATCCACATTGTCGTCCACCCAGCGCGCTAGGTTGTCCCGGATGACCTCGGGTACCGGGGCGATGGCGGCGTCAAAGTCAAAGTCAGGATTGATGTTTTGGAGATGGCTGAAAACGCGGGAAAACGCGCGCCCGAGGAGGCCTCGGCTCTTCTGCTCGACAAACTCGCGAGCCCTCTCAGCCCGGTTCTCCAGGCGCGTCACGACCTCAGTGAAGAAGCGGAGGTGGCTGGCATAGTCTTCTGTGTGGGGATGAGGGGCGTGTTCATCACAAATGGCGCCCAGCGCCTGGTTGGCCCTCATCCCGAGGTCCCAGAGCATGGGGGTGTGCTCGCGCTGCAACGTCTATCGGTGAATTGCCTCCTCCCTACTCTGCTGCGCGAGGGACTCAGCAGCGGTAACCCGCTGCTGAAGCGGGAGCAGCTCAGCGCGGGCGGAGGCCAACTCGGCCTGCACAGAGATCAAGGCAGCTGCGGCGGCCTTCTCGCGCTGCTCCGCCTCAGCCAACCTTGACCTAAGGGCGGCGGTCCTACCCTCTACTTCGGCTCCCACGAACTTCAGCTTCAGATCGTACCTAATGGCAAGATCAGCGCGAGCCTCGGCTACCCTACGGTCAACTTTCTCCTGGGTCCTGGCCTCGCGCGCGCTGACAGCATCTTCCGCTTGGGCAACCTGGCGCTCCCTCGTCTCCAGCCGATCAAGCTCGAGGCTGCGCTCCGTGGCCTCCAGCATCAGTGCTTCCTCGCGCCTCAAGATCTCTTCCTCCTCGGACGGCGCCCCCTTCATCGACGCCAAGGCAGCTCTGCGTGCCTCCACTTGCTGCTCCAGGGAGGCATTCAGGGCCTGGAGCTCCTGCCTGCGCTTCTCAGCGACCTCGCGGCGGTGGTCTGCCTCCCTGGCCTCCTCCAAGGCTCGGGCGCTGGCCTCGCGCGAGGTTGCGAGGGATGCCTCAGCCTTCCCGTTGGCGTGCTCACGCTGGAGGCGCCCGAGGTTGATGGCCACCTTCAGTTGATGCCATTCGTCCACTAGCCGGAGGCCCTCGGTTTCAAGGCAAGTGTCAACATCCACGAGCTCTTCCCCAAGCTGGCTCAGTGCACCCATCGCCTTCCGAAAGAGCTCGTGACGGACGGCACCCCGCTTGCGCGCAAGCTCGAACACGCGACCGGGTCCGTCCTCCACGCCAGAGGTTGTTGAAGGAGTCCGAAGTGGCTCGCTTCCTCCCATCAGAGGGCTGGAGGCCGACGCCTTCCCAGTCGCCCTTCGGGCCTCAGCAGAGGCCCGAAGGGGTGGAGGCTCGTTGCTCGAAGAAGAGGCCAGGACCAAGGTCACCCAGCCACAGTCAATAACCAGAGAAGGAGCCCTTGGCACACCTTCCGCCTCCCAGGCAAAGCCACGAAGCAGGGACGGTAAGAACGCGGGGTCGAGGCGCCAGGCTGGCATGCTTGCCTCTTGGGCCGACCTCGCGCCAAGTGCGGCAGGCTGGCTTGGGGCACTCAAGGCCAGCAGGGGACTCGGGTCAGGAGGAGGTTGCTTCTCGGGAGATTTCACCGCCTTAGCAGAAGGGACCCTGAGGAATCACAGTCAGGAGGGGAAGCAACACTCGAGAAATTACAAAGATAAGGTACTCACTCGTCTATGGCGATATACTTCCTCTGTTTCAATGGTCGGAAGACATCACCGTTGCAGCTTGGAGATCCCTTCCTCTTCCGGAGCGCGTCAAAGTTCGGTCGGAGCTAGCCGAAGCCCTGGGTGCGGTCACCAGCGCTGGGCGCGGCGGGAGTGGCTCCTGAGGAGGCGACCTCAGGGGTGCAGGACTGTGTGGAGACCTCGGCCTCCGCCTCGTGGCGACCCGCCGGGGCCTCGCGGGCTTCAGCCTCAGGAGTGTCGGGCTGCGTTGCCCCTCCGGCCACTTCCTTAGGATGGCTCTCCAAGGGCCCGTGGGACGACCCTTCAGGAGCCCCGAGCGGCGCCGGTTCCTCAGCAGCCGCGTCGCCAGCGAGCGATGGTGGTCGCCCCCCTGCGGCGACTTCCAGGGAGATCACTGCGCAGGCGGCAGGCAAGGGAGCCACGAAGACAGGGCTCTCGCGAGGCCCTACAAGGCCAGCCGGGCGTAGCCCCCATTCATCAAAGGAGGGCATCTGCTTCGCGAACTCCACCTTGTTCGAGCAGTAGTACAGAAGACAACCTTCTTCCGGCAGGCTGGCCGGTGTTGGGTCACCAGTCAGGAGCTCGAGCACCGTGCACCGCGCCTCAAGGGCAAGAGCCGGCACTTGAAGCCTCATGCGATCCCCGTAACCAGAGAAGGTCCACATCGGCCGAGAGTGACGCTGAAGCGGAGCAATGCGGCACCGGATGAACTCTTTCACCACCATAGGCGTTGTCACCCCAAGGCCCTTCAGCCTGGCCAGCCAGTGCCAGACATGAGCGAGCCGCTGGTCGGCGAGCCTTGCGTGCTCCCAGCCGGAGCTTGGGGCGGCCGAAATCCATGGAAGCAGCAACAAGGGGTTGCGCACACCAACATCCACACACACCCATCGCTTCCGGAAGCCTCCGATGACTGGCGAGAGCTCGAAGTCGATCCCTGAGCCGGCCGTAGCAGCCACAGCCTGGAAAGATACACACCCCGAGCGCTGGAGAGCGTCTGTCAGATGCAGAGAGAAGAAGTGGCGGAGCAAGGCCATGGAAGGAGCAATGCCCACCATGGCATCGCAGACAAAGGCGAAGACGGCAAGGAGTATGATGGATTGGGGATCAAGGTGCAACGCGTTGATCTGATAATGTGAAAGCACCACATTGAAGAAGTCGGAGAAAGGAGGGATCAGACCAGCCCATAGGGCGTGAAGATGGAGGGGGATCTCGGTGGCCGTCATGTCGATTTCAGCACGGGAAGCGGGCCAGGCCACCGTCGGCCCCCCATTCGTTGGAGTCGGCGGCGAGCGCTGGGCGCACCTTGCCCATCGCCTCCTGGTTGAGTACCACCGACCGCTCAACAGCGGGTTCGAAGGTCGGCGGCATAGGAGCCAAGGTACGGGGATCCTTCTTCCCCTTATTCTTCCGACTTGGTGCCATTGTGGTGGGGAGAGTTGGTGTCAGATCGAACGGGGGAAAGGATCCGCTAGTTGCTGGAAGACAAGGGAGCTATGGAGCGCTCGCCTGCGATGGGGGTGGTGCTGTGTAGGCAACGGTGGCTGCATAGCCAGGCGGAAATCAAGGCTACGTGGGGAAGTGGAGGTGCCCACGTCCCATCAACCGCCACGCGTCAATCCAGGCCGCAGGCTATTGGGGCCCGCGGCGATCTGCACTTGCCCCTTGGCTTCGTCTCGAAGCCAAGTCCGAGCGCGCCTTGGGCCCGGGGGGTATTGTCAGCGTTCTGGGAACAGGGGTCCCCAGACTTGCCTGCCTGCGGCCCACGGCGTGGCTCCACTAGCGGCCCGGTATGGCCCATCTTCATCAGCAAACACTCAAGACCCTCGCGAGGCAGACGACACAAGACCTCCTCACGGGCAGCCACATGTAACGCCCACGATGTGGCTATATCTCTCACGTGTCGAGGCACGACTTGGAGGCATAACCGCATGGTGGTTTTGTCGCAAGAAGGGTCATCTTCACACAATCCCATGTAATGAACAAGAATGGGATAAAGAGTTGGCTTACAATCGCCACTTCACACAAATAACAAGTTAAACATACATCATCCAGAATACAATCAAGGTCCGACTACGGAACCAAAATAAAAGAAGACAACCCCAAATGCTAGATCCCCGATCGTCCCAACTGGGCTCCACTACTGATCAGCAGGAAACGAAACATAGTAACGACCAAGTTCTTCATCGAGCTCTCACTTGAGCTGGGTAGCATCGCCTCACTGGTATCATTGGCACCTGCAACTGTTTGGAAGAATCTGGTGAGTCACGAGGACTCAGCAATCTCACACCCGCGAGATCAAGACTATTTAAGCTTATGGGTAGGAAAGGGGTAATGAGGTGGAGCTGCAGCGAGCACTAAGTAAATATGGTGGCTATCACACGCAAATAAGAGCGAGAAGAGAAGCAACGCAACGGTCGTGAACTAGAAGTGATCAAGAAGTGATCCTGAAACTACTTACGCAGAAACATAACACAAAGACCGTGTTCACTTCCCGGACTCCGCTGAAAAGAGACCATCACGGCTACACACGCGGTTGATGCGTTTTAATTAAGTGAAGTGTCAAGTTCTCTACAACCGGACATTAACAAATTCCCATCTGCCACATAACCGCGGGCACGGCTCTCAAATGTTTATACCCTGCAGGGGTGTCCCAACTTAGCCCATTATAAGCTCTCACAGTCAACGAAGGATATTCCTTCTCCCGGGAAGACCCGATCAGTCTCGGAATCCCAGTTTACAAGACATTTCGACAATGGTAAAACAAGACCAGCAAAGCCGCCCGAATGTGCCGACAAATCCTGATAGGAGCTGCACATATCTCGTTCTCAGGACACACCGGATTGTCCAAACTTCCGGTAGGCGAGCCCAGAGTTGCCCCTGGTGGCCACCGGCGGCTGACAGGTTGGACCAACACTCAGAGGATCATTGGCCCGGGGGTTTAAAATAAAGATGACCCTTGAGTCTGGAGAACCAAAGGGAAAAAGGCTTAGGTGGCAAATGTTAAAACCAAGGTTGGGCCTTGCTGGAGGAGTTTTATTCAAAGCAAACTGTCAAGGAGGTCCCATAAATCACCCAACCGCGTAAGGAACGCAAAATCAAGGAAGATAACACCGGTATGACAGAAACTAGGGCGGCAAGAGTGGAACAAAACACCAGGCATAAGGCCGAGCCTTCCACCCTTTACCAAGTATATAGATGCATTAATTAAATAAGAGATATTGTGATATCCCAAAAATATCCATGTTCCAACAAGGAACAAACTTCATCTTCACCTGCAACTAGCAACGCTATAAGAGGGGCTGAGCAAAGCGGTAACATAGCCAAACAACGGTTTGCTAGGAAAGGTGGGTTAGAGGCTTGACATGGCAATATCGGAGGCATGATATAGCAAGTGGTAGGTAGCGCGGCATAGCAATAGAGCGAACAACTAGCAAACAAAGATAGAAGTGATTTCGAGGGTATGGTCATCTTGCCTGAAATCCCGCTAGGAAGAAGAACGAGTCCGTGAAGAAGACAAACGGACGCAGTCGAACGAATCCTCACCACTCCGGAACGAAACCGAAGCTAACAAGAGAAGCAACCCGGAAAGAAACAAATAACATAGTAAACAACCACCACATACACATAGCATGATGCACAAACAAGTATGATGCATGTCCGGTTTAATGAGGCATGGCATGGCAAAGTGCAACAAACAATACTACATATTAAGTGGAGCTCAATATGCAACGAGTTGCATATTGACGAAACACCACATCAATTATTTAGTTCTCTCTCGTTTATGTACCCAACAATATTAAATGTTATTAAACATGGCAAGGGGTGAAGCATATGAAAACTACCTATCTAGGCAAGTTTAAATGAGGCCGGAACAACAAACAACAATTCCGGAAAATCCCCATATGCATATTTTGAATTTGCTACTGTTCTGCCCTAAACACAATTTTAATGTTGTTAAACAGCAAAATAAAGTGTACCATGTTAAACAAGCATTTTCTACCCCATTTACATATAAAGTTTATTAAATTTGGAGCTACAGTTATTTAGTTATGAAATAAATCATTTTAATATGACATTTATGCAAAATTAAACAAACAGCAAGTTTAAACATTTTAAACATGGATGAGAGTGGCAGATTATGAAACTAGATGAAAAACTAAGCATTTTTCATATATAAATTATTTACATATGATGCACGGTTCTGAAGTTATTATATGCATGAACATGGAGGGTTTTTCTATAAAACGACACTCTCTGGAAAAAATAGCTAAAACGCAACAGCATGAAAAAATACACAACGGGCTGAATCTGGTTGGCCCAATCGGCGGAAAAAATAGAGGGGCGCTGGGGGGTGGCCTCACCCATGGGCTTCGGCCCGGTTCGGTGCAGAGGGAGGTTGGAAGGGGCGCTGGGCCTTGGAGACCGCTAGAGGCGCGGTCAACGCTCGGGACGAGCGGGCTCCTGCTGCTCGAACGACTCGAGGGAGAGGCAGGGCGTCCTCCTCCTACTCGATGCAGAAGCAGAGGAAGAAGGCACGATGGCGCAGAGTCTTGGCGGACGGATGCGAGCGGCGCTGGGCGTCAGGAGGTGCGGGGAAGGCTGGGACGGTCCCGATCTGGGAGGACCCGAGGCGGACGAGCGGTTCCTGGTGGTTGCATCCTGATACAGAGAGAACGGGAGAGAGAGAGAGAGATGAGATACAGGGAGGAGGAAAATAGGGGAAGGAGAGGGCGCGACGGGGCTCATCTGCTGGTCGGCGAGGTGGAGGAGCTGGACGAGGAGGAGGGCGCAGCCTCAGAGGCTCGCGGGCACAGGGGCGCGCGAAGCAGTTCCTACTGGAGCTCGACGTCGAGGTGCGCTGGGGCGGCGCTGTTGGTCCGGCGGCTGAACTCCGGCGAGGTGATGTGGTCGTGGATGAGGAGGCTGCGACCTCGGACGCTGGCGGGAAAGAAACAGAGGGCTCGGGGCTGCGACTGCTGGCTCCTGCGGGCGCGGACGACGACGGCTGCGGGCGGCCGGACGCGTCCAGGACCAAGGGAGGAGGAGGCACGAGGCGCTGGTGCTGCTTGGGGTCGATCCTTTGCTCTCCCGAGCAAGGAGGCGGCGGGATCGAGGGGAAGCTTCGGGGCTGGTTCTGGTTGGTGGGATTGGATCGCTGGAATGAGGGGATCCCGAGGAAGAAAGGTAGGTGGGTGGCGGCGGGGGGAGGACAAACCTCCTAGATTTTAGGGTTTGGTCAAAATAGACTAGGGGTGAACTATATATATGTAAAGGAGGGAATTTGGATCATCCGATCGAGATTGGACGATCGAGATAATTAGGCTAGGAGAATCAAAGAAGAAACAGAGGATGTTTTAGAGATGTTTGGAGATGATCTGAATCCAATGGTGACGACTGGCCGGGTCGGGTTCGGGGGAGTTTTCGGACGCGCGCAAGAGGGGGGGTCAGTGGTTGTGCAGAGAGGTCAGGTGGGTTGACAAGAGGGAAACGAAAAACACGGTTGGTCTTGGAACGGTCAACGAACGCAACGGAGAGAAGCGAGGAGCGGCAACTACGAGCGGATGCAAGTTTTAAGAAAAACATACAGATGCAACGCGCATGATGCTATGAGATGAGATGCATGACATGAACAAAATGCAAAACTAAAGACAAAACCCAACCACGAAGGAAATAACATATCACATAGCCGGAAATGGCAAGAGTTGGAGTTACAGATATGGAAAGCTACATCCGGGGTGTTACAACACTCCACCACTACAAGAGGATCTCATCTCGAGATCTAGGATGGCACCGGAGAGAAACGGAGAGGAAGAGAGGAGGTAAAACTAAGTTGCTTCTTCGACCAATGAGTGAAACCAAAGAACCTTGAGAGGTTGAAAAGTTGAAAGAGAGAACACAACGGAGTTAAACACAATTGAGAGCACTGCGGTAGAGAATAGAAAGAAGGAACACCATGTGAACCTTGGAGGCTGCAAAGCTATGAATGATGAGTACAATGGACAAGAAGGAATTGGAACCACTCTGGTTGAAACGAGATAAACAAGGAACAAGGAAGATCAAATTCGGACAACACTCCGGTTGAAAAGAGATGCAAGACTTGATAAGATGAAAAGAACTTGAAGAGATGACACAACACTTTGGTTAAATGGATAAGCACGAAAAGAACACGATCCTCACAATTCGAGATGATGAGTGAAAAGAGCAACATCACAATGCCTCCGTAAGAAAGAATAGAAGATAGATCCTTGGAATAAAGAATGGAGAAGAAAATGACAACTTCTGCCACAAATGAGCTTGGAAAGCATCCTTCCAAGAAGGTTATAACGGAGTTGTTGGGAAATCAACAACGAAAAGAACAAGCTTGTTGTGGGCTTATGGAACACATCTCAAAATTTAGAGGTGTATACATGCCACTACGGAAAACAATTGATTGCTTGAGAGCGACACGGAGATGAAAACTTGATTCGCCGCGAGAATAGGATAAAAACTTGGATCATTGATAAGCACCACGAATAGCAACATTCCCAATGGAAGGCTTTAGGTGAAATATAACCCAAGATAACTCCAATGAAGAAACGATGGGTTTAAAATATCTCATTCTTGACAACATGTGAAACATGGAACATGGATGGAAATTGTCAAAATGACATAACACCACCTCAAAAGATATTGAAGAAAGAATTGCACTTTGGAATGCAAGATGAAGAATACTTGAACTCCTCAAAACAAAACATGTGTTGAGCACCATGTTTATTTTGAAGTATGGCTTGACAGATCATAACTTCGAGAGAAATCTTGAAGAACAATTGAAGAATGAAAAGAATCCTTGACGAACCACCAGGTAGAGCCTCCAAGAATAACTCCGGTAATAAAGGATGATAAAAAGAAAGAAAAGTTGAAAACACAAGGTGAAGCCTTGCAATGATTTAGGTGGAGCTTCGCGACGAGATAATGCAGAAAGCTTGGAACTCCGGAAAATAAAAAGATGAAGCCTCTCAAACCGAGAAATGTGACATGATGAACAACTCTGGAAAGAAGAAACTAGATCACTTGGATGAGACCATAATAAGAATTACGTTATGCATATCCTTCACCAATTTAAATTGATGACAAGCAACGGATTTGGCATACTACTTATTCTTGTAGAAAGGATTAAGAGAGATATAGCGCAAACTTGAGAAGGTCTTGATGGAACCACCAGTGGGATTTAACCAACGAATAAATCAATATGAGAACAAGAGAAAAGGAATCTTGAACGAACCACCGTGCGAATTGAAAATGAACGAAGTAAAGGGGTGAATCACCGATAAGAATTAGAGAACGAATGAAGATACTTGAGGAAATTTGATACACGAGAACGAAGAGATCACGAACTGATTAGAGAATACTTGAACGATGTACCGGAAGAATATGGAGATGAACGAAGATACATCAATTTAGAATAATTGGAGAACGAGGCTGAAAACTTAGAACGAAGAAATCTTCTGAAATGATGGCCTTTGGATGATCAAGAAACGAAAACAACTCATGAAATGCTCCGGATGGGTATGAGAGGAATTCTCACAATCGAAAACAATTATGAGAGGATGGCATAAGCTAGAACTATGAATCTTCAAGAGAACGGACCAAGATTTAGGAGAAATTCTTCTTCGGTCTTCAAATGTTGAGAATGATGATGAGAAACACCACCATGAATTATTGAGGCACTCCGGAACCATGAAGAATAGAAAGGTTGAATCAACCATGAAAAGAATTTCAAAGATCTTGGAGAAAGACATATGACTGATGATAATTCATTCTTACATCAAACTTTGCAATGAATTTGAGAATAACTCCAAAAAGAATTAGAAGAGTCAGGTAAGATCCTGGGAAAAGACCTGTGGGTTAGGGCCCACTCAAAAGAAACACCATTGAAATGATTACTTGAAAAGGAGATAACACCGGTTGAATTAAATGGCTTGAATGAGGTAACAACCTTGAAATAGTTAGAATTGATGCAGAGTGGAAACACGAATCTTCAGAGATATCTTCAGCACTCCGGAACAATTGAATAGCAAGCGGGGAATGATTAAGAGATATACTGGTATGAGAAAGCATTTGAAAGGAGGAAAGAGCTATAATCAACACTGAAAGCTTCAATTGAATCCACTGGAAAAGAATACGAGAATGAAGAATGATAAACTTGAAGCTTCCTGAGCATCTTCCTGAGAATCACCAGATAAGAACATTGATGGAAAAGAATGGAGAAACTTCACATCCATTAGATGGATACATGATTAAGAAATCTGAGTCCTTGAAGAAAGAGGGTGGGAGGGCGGGAAAAACAAAGGCAACTTGGGGCATATGGAATAAACACCGTTGAGAAAACTTATAATTGATCTTCTGGATGGGGAGAATGATGGGATCATCTCGAAGAGAAACGCACTGGTTGGAAATAGAATTAAGATGGCAATCTCGATGATCAAGAAGGATTAGTATCCACATAGGAATATGAGAACACCACTTAGAAAAGGTATGGAATCAACACCAGACAATGAAGCAACTCGAATACCACAAACCAAAACAAAATAAAGGATTGGCTTAGGAAATAAGCCGGAAACAAACATATGATAGAGATTTCGCCCAAAGTGTTCGTGATGAGGCCCCACGGGCACGATGTACAGCGGACGTCACGAATGACAAACAAGACGTCCCCGAATCGGCATAGCCAAGGATTCTTTAAGACGCCTCGCGAACACTGTAAATCGACCGTGAAAAGCGAACCACTAGACGTTGGACCCCAATTTCAAATCATACATCCGTCGAAAAGATATCCTAGGAGCTACTTGAATTCCCACCTATAAACTCCCGAAACTTTCTGGTTATGCAATCAGGTGTTGGGGATACAGGGGACGCAATATATCTCACCCAAACTAACAATACCTAGATCCAGCTGTATCCATCCTTCAACACATAACCAAGAAACCTTCGGAAATCATTTACCTCAACCTTCGAAAAGCATCCGTTATACGAGTTATGGCAATACTCCCGAACTCCCGCCCCAGTACTGGGTGGCGTCGAGGTAATCTCACCAACAACTGCATAAAAGAGATTTTCGATGTCGGCGAAACTCAGGTATTGCAGAACTGCAACGATAAAATTGTGACGACAACACCTCGTAGCTCAACTCCCCGGGACACTGCCACAACCCCTAAATGTCAGGAGGCACCAAGAACAATGTTCTCGTCACAAAACCATCGGAACGATTCCAAGATACCCGCGTGATCCTAAAAAAATTTAGTGAAATTTGAGGAGTGGAAAGTCAAAACATCTACATCAGGAGACCTCACCAGAGCGATGAAGGGACTGAGGAGTAAAAAAATCCTACTCTCCGATATATATAATCCTAAGACTCAAAACATTTTTTTTCTAGACTCAACAATGTCAGCGATTCGATCAAGCAGGGGGCTCCTAAGTCGGGGATGGCTCTGATGCCAACTTGTAACGCCCACGATGCGGCTATATCTCCCACGTGTCGAGGCACGACTTGGAGGCATAACCGCATGGTGGTTTTGTCGCAAGAAGGGTCATCTTCACACAATCCCATGTAGTGAACAAGAATGGGATAAAGAGTTGGCTTACAATCGCCACTTCACAATAACAAGTTAAACATACATCATCCAGAATACAATCAAGGTCCGAATACGGAACCAAAATAAAAGAAGACAACCCCAAATGCTAGGTCCCCGATCGTCCCAACTGGGTTCCACTACTGATCAACAGGAAACGAAACATAGTAACGACCAAGTTCTTCATCGAGCTCTCACTTGAGCTTGGTACCATCGCCTGCACTGGTATCATCGGCACCTGCAACTGTTTGGAAGTATCTGGTGAGTCACGAGGACTCAGCAATCTCACACCCGCGAGATCAAGACTATTTAAGCTTATGGGTAGGAAAGGGGTAATGAGGTGGAGCTGCAGCGAGCACTAAGCAAATATGGTGGCTAACACACGCAAATAAGAGCGAGAAGACAAGCAATGCAACGGTCGTGAACTAGAAGTGATCAAGAAGTGATCCTGAAACTACTTACGCACAAACATAACACAAAGACCGTGTTCACTTCCCGGACTCCGCCGAAAAGAGACCATCACGGCTACACACGCGGTTGATGCGTTTTAATTAAGTCAAGTGTCAAGTTCTCTACAACCGGACATTAACAAATTCCCATCTGCCACATAACCGCGGGCACGGCTCTCGAAAGTTTATACCCTGTAGGGGTGTCCCAACTTAGCCCATTATAAGCTCTCACGGTCAACGAAGGATATTCCTTCTCCCGGGAAGACCCGATCAGTCTCGGAATCCTGGTTTACAAGACATTTCGACAATGGTAAAACAAGACCAGCAAAGCCGCCCGAATGTGCCGACAAATCCTGATAGGAGCTGCACATATCTCGTTCTCAGGGCACACCGGATTGTCCAAACTTCTGGTAGGCGAGCCCAGAGTTGCCCCTGGTGGCAACCGGCGGCTGACAGGTTGGACCAACACTCAGAGGATCACTGGCCCGGGGGTTTAAAATAAAGATGACCCTTGAGTCTGCAGAACCCAAGGGTAAAAGGCTTAGGTGGCAAATGTTAAAACCAAGGTTGGGCCTTGCTGGAGGAGTTTTATTCAAAGCGAACTGTCAAGGAGGTCCCATAAATCACCCAACCGCGTAAGGAACGCAAAATCAAGGAAGATAACACCGGTATGACAGAAACTAGGGCGGCAAGAGTGGAACAAAACACCAGGCATAAGGCCGAGCCTTCCACCCTTTACCAAGTATATAGATGCATTAATTAAATAAGAGATATTGTGATATCCCAAAAATATCCATGTTCCAACAAGGAACAAACTTCATCTTCACCTGCAACTAGCAATGCTATAAGAGGGGCTGAGCAAAGCGGTAACATAGCCAAACAACGGTTTGCTAGGAAAGTTGGTTTAGAGGCTTGACATGGCAATATGGGAGGCATGATATAGCAAGTGGTAGGTAGCGCGACATAGCAATAGAGCGAACTACTAGCAAGCAAAGATAGAAGTGATTTCGAGGGTATGGTCATCTTGCCTGAAATCCCGGTAGGAAGAAGAACGAGTCCGTGAAGAAGACAAACAGACGTAGTCGAACGAATCCTCACCACTCCGGAACGAAACCGAAGCTAACGAGAGAAGCAACCCGGAAAGAAACAAACAACATAGTAAACAACCACCACATACACATGGCATGATGCACAAACAAGTATGATGCATGTCCGGTTTAATGAGGCATGGCATGGCAAAGTGCAACAAACAATACTACATATTAAGTGGAGCTCAATATGCAACGAGTTGCATATTGACGAAACACCACATCAATTATTTAGTTCTGTCTCGTTTATGTACCCAACAATATTAAATGTTATTAAACATGGAAAGGGGTGAAGCATATGAAAACTACCTATCTAGGCAAGTTTAAATGAGGCCGGAACAACAAACAACAATTCCGGAAAATCCCCATATGCATATTTTGAATTTGCTACTGTTCTGCCCTAAACACAATTTTAATGTTGTTAAACAGCAAAATAAAGTGTACCATGTTAAACTAGGCATTTTCTACCCAAGTTACATATAAAGTTTATTAAATTTCGAGCTACGGTTATTTAGTTATGAAATAAATCATTTTAATATGACATTTATGCAAAATTAAACAAACATCAAGTTTAAACATTTTAAACATGGATGAGAGTGGCAGATTATGAAAGTAGATGAAAAACTATGCATTTTTCATATATAAATTATTTACATATGATGCACAGTTCTGAAGTTATTATATGCATGAACATGGAGGGTTTTTCTATAAAACGACACTCTCTGGAAAAAATAGCTAAATCGCAGCAGCATGAAAAAAATACACAACGGGCTGAATCTGGTTGGCCCAATCGGCGGAAAAAACAGAGGGGTGCTGGGGTGTGGCATCACGCATGGGCTTCGGCCCGGTTCGGTGGAGAGGGAGGCTGGAAGGGGCACTGGGCCTTGGAGACCGCTAGAGGCGCGTTCAACGCTCGGGACGAGCGGGCTCCTACTGCTCGAACGACTCGAGGGAGAGGCAGGGGCATCCTCCTCCTGCTCAATGAAGAAGCAGAGGAAGAAGGCACGGCGGCGCAGAGGCTTGGCGGACGGAGGCGAGCGGCGCTGGGCGTCAGGAGGTGCGGGGAAGGCCGGGACGGTCCCGATCTGGGAGGACCCGAGGCAGACGAGCGGTTCCTGGTGGTTGCATCCTAATACAGAGAGAACGGGAGAGAGAGAGATGAGATATAGAGAGGAGGAAAACAGGGGAAGGAGAGGGCGCGACGGGGCTCATCTGCTGGTCGGCGAGGTGGAGGGGCTGGACGAGGAGGAGGTCGCAGCCTCAGACGCTCGCGGGCATAGGGGCGCGCGAAGCACTTCCTACTGGAGCTCGACGTCGAGGTGCGCTGGGGCGGCGCTGCTGGTCTGGCGGCTGAACTCCGGCGAGGTGATGTGGTTGTGGACGAGGAGGCTGCGGCCTCGAACGCCCGCGGGAAAGAAAGAGAGGGCTCGGGGCTGCGGCTGCTGGCTCCTGCGGGCGCGGACGACGACGGCTGCGGGCGGCTGGACGCGTCTAGGACCAAGGGAGGAGGAGGCACGAGGCGCTGGTGCTGCTCGGGGTCAAGCCTTTGCTCTCCCGAGCAAGGAGGCGGCGGGATCGAGGGGAAGCTTCGGGGCTGGTTCTGGTTGGTGGGATTAGATCGGTGGAATGAGGGGATCCCGAGGAAGAAAGGTAGGTGGGTGGCGGCGGGGGAGGACAAACCTCCTAGATTTTAGGGTTTGGTCAAAATAGACTAGGGGTGAACTATATATATGTAAAGGAGGGGAATTTGGATCATCCGATCGAGATTGGACGATCGAGATAATTAGGCTGGGAGAATCAAAGAAGAAACAGAGGATGTTTTAGAGATGTTTGGGGATGATCTGAATCCAACGGTGACGACTGGCCGGGTTGGGTTCGGGGGAGTTTTCGGACGCGCGCAAGAGGGGGGGGGGGTCAGTGGTTGTGCAGAGAGGTTAGGTGGTTTGACAAGAGGGAAACGAAAAACATGGTTGGTCTTGGAACGGTCAACGAACTCAACGGAGAGAAGCGAGGAGCGGCAACTACGAGCGGATGCAAGTTTTAAGAAAAACATGCAGATGCAATGCGCATGATGCTATGAGATGAGATGCATGACATGAACAAAATGCAAAACGAAAGACAAAACCCAACCAGGAAGGAAATAACATATCACATAGCCGGAAATGGCAAGAGTTGGAGTTACAGATTTGGAAAGCTACATCCGGGGTGTTACACCTCGCTAGGCTGGCTCGCGAGGAGTGGAGAGATCAAGGCGAGGGGCACCTCACGAGGTTTCCGTGACGTGAGCCATGATGACCAAGGCCAGGCGGGCGCCAGGCGGGCGCTAGCGGGCGCAGAGTACCGGTTGCCTCTTTGGTGCTAAAGGGGTAGGCGTTGGCAAGGAGTCCCGAGGCATCAGGCAAAGGTTTCCATATCGGTGCAACAAGACCAAGACCAGCAGGATGGCAGGACGGAGGTCATCGCAGAGCCCATGACGGCGTCACCACCAGAGCCTTTGGCAGGCGAAGACCACCTTTTGTCAGGATAGCTCGTACTAGCTGTCCCCCTTTGAATTGGCCGTTGTGGGATCCCTTCCCGCCTAAACATTTGGGAAGAGGACCAGGGCCTCTATAAATAGGACTAGCCACCACCATAGGAGGGAACTGATTTTGCCCCAACTCATCTTGGATTGGATCCATTCCATCCTCACACGCACAAGCTCACCGAGCTCAAGAACAACTCTCCTCGGGAGGCTGTTCTTCCCTTGTACTTGTTCATCCCCAGCCTACAAGGGAATCCACCATACCACACTGGAGTAGGGTATTACACCACATCGGTGGCCCGAACCAGTATAAACTCTCGTGTCCCTTGTTCCTCGGGTTCGGCGGGCTAGGCCTTGAGATCATGGTGAGAGTGTGAGCTAGGGGGAGAGAGATCTTCGTGCGCACCCCAGAGTTCGAACCTCAAGGGTTTTTCCGGAACCCGTAATCCGACAGAGTAGGCACCGTTGCTACAGTTTGTCGTTTCGAGACATCACGTGATGATCGGGTGTGATAGACTCTACATTCACATACAACGGGTGTGAGACAGTTTTGCACATGCAGAATACTTGGGTTAAACTTGGTGAGACTAGCATGTACAGACATGGCCTCGGAACACTGGAGACCGAAAGGTCGAATGTAAATCATATAGTAGATATGATCAACATAGAGATGTTCACCATTGATGACTACCTCATCTCACATGATGATCGGACATGGGTTAGTTGATTTGGATCACGTATCACTTAGATGACTTGAGGGATGTCTATTTAACCGGGAGTTCTTAAGTAATTTGACTAATTGAACTTAATTTATCATGAACTTAGTCTTAATAGTTTTTGCATATATATCTATGTTGTAGATCAATATCTCGCAATATAGCTCCCCTATTTTTGATATGTTCCTAGAGAAAAATAAGTTGAAAGATGATAGTAGCGATGATGCGGACTGGGTCCATGATCTGAGGGTTATCCTCATTGCTGCACAGAAGAATTATGTCCTTGATGCACCGCTAGGTGACAAACCTATTGCAGGAGCAGATGCAGATGTTATGAACGTTTGGCAAGCTCGATATGATGACTACTTAATAGTTTAGTGCGCCATGCTTTACGGCGTAGAACCGGGACTTCAAAAACATTTTGAATGCCACGGAGCATATGAGACGTTCCAAGAGCTGAAATTGGTATTTCAGACTCATGCCCGTGTGGAGAGGTATGAGACCTCTGACAAGTACTTTTCCTACAAGATGGAGGAGAATAGCTCAACCAGTGAGCATGTACTCAGAATGTCTAGGTACTACAATCACTTGAATCAAGTGGGAGTTAATCTTCCAGATAAGATAGTGATTGACAAAGTTCTCTAGTCACTATAACCAAGCTACTAGAACTTCATGATGAACTATAATATGCAAGGGATGACGAAAATGATTCCCGAGCTCTTCGCGATGCTGAAATCGACGATGGTAGAAATCAAGAAAGAGCATAAAATGGTGATGGTTAACAAGACCACTAGTTTTAAGAAAAGGGCAAGGGAAAGAGAGGGAACTTCAAGAAGAATGGAAAGCAAGTTGCCGCTCCCATGAAGAAGCCCAAGGCTGGACCCAAGCCTGAAACTGAGTGTCTCTACTGCAAAGGAAATGCTCATTGGAAACAGAACTTCCCCAAATACTTGGCGGATAAGAAGGATGGCAACGTGAACAAAGGTATATTTGATATACATGTTATTGATGTGTACCTTACTAGTATTAATAGTAGCCCCTGGGTATTTGATACTGGTTCAGTTGCTAAGATTAGTAACTCGAAACAGGAATTGTAGAATAAACAGAGACTAGTTAAGGGCGAGGTGACGATGTGTGTTGGAAGTGATTCCAAGGTTGATACAATCACCATCGCACACTTCCTCTACCTGAGTGATTAGTGTTGAACCTAAGTAAATGTTATTTGGTGTTTGCGTTGAGCATGAATGTGATTTGATCATGTTTATTGCAATACAGTTATTCATTCAAGTCAAAGAATAATTGTTGTTCTATTTACATGAATAGAACATTCTACGGTCATACACCCAATGTGAATGGTTTATTGAAATCTCGATCGTAGTGACACACATATTCATAATATTGATGCCAAAAGATGCAAAGTTAATAATGATAGTGCAACATACTTGTGGCACTGCCGTTTAGGTCATATTGGTGTAAAGCGCATGAAGAAACTCCTTGCAGATGGGATGTTGGAATCACTTGATTATGAATCATTTGATACTTGCGAACCATGCCTCATGGGCAAGATGACTAAAACTCCGTTCTCTGGAACAATGGAGCGAGCTAATGACTTATTGGAAATAATGCATACCGATGTATGCGGTCCGATGAGTGTTGAAGCACGTGGCGGGTATTGTTATTTTTTGATCTTCACCGATGATTTGAGTAGGTATGGGTATATCTACTTAATGAAACACAAGTCTGAAACATTTGAAAAGTTCAAAGAATTTCAGAGTGAAGTGGAGAATCATTGTAACAAGAAAATAAAGTTTCTATGATATGATCGCAGAAGCGAATATTTGAGTTATGAGTTTGGCCTTCATTTAAAATAATGTGGAATAGTTTCACAACTCACGCCACCTGAAACACCACAGCGTAATGGTGTGTCCGAACGTCATAACCGTACTTTATTGGATATGGTACGTTCTATGATATCTCTTACTGATTTAGCACTATCGGTTTGGGGATATGCATTAGAGACAACTCCATTCATGTTAAATAGGGCACCATCCAAATCCTTCTAGAAGACACCGTATGAACTATGGTTTGGCAAGAAACCTAAGCTGTCGTTTCTTAAAATTTTGGGGATACGACGCTTATGTGAAAAGGCTTCAGCCTGATAAGCTCGAACCCAAAGCGGAGAACCGCGTCTTCATAGGATACTCGAAAGAAACTATTGGGTATACCTTCTACCACAGATCCGAAGGCAAAATCTTTTTTGCTAAGAATGGGTCTTTTCTACAGGAGTTTCTCTCGAAAGAAGTGAGCAGGAGGAAAGTAGAACTTGATGAGGTAGTTGTACCTTCTCTCACATTGGAAAGTAGCACATCAAAGAAATCTGTTCCCGTGATGCCTACACCAAATAGAGAGGAAGCAAATGGTAATGATCATGAAATTCAGATCAAGTTGCGACTGAACCTCGTAGGTCGACCGGAGCACGATCTGCACCAGAGTGGTACAGTAATCCTGTCCTGGAAGTCATGTTACTAGACCAAGGCGAAACTACGAACTATGAAGAAGCTATGGTGAGCCCAGATTCCAACAGATGGCTTGAGGCCATGAAATTTGAGATAGAATCCATGTATAAAACAAAGTGTGGACTTTGGTGGACTTGCCCAATGATCGGCAAGCCATAGAAAATAAATGGATCTTCAAGAAGAAGACTGACGCTGATGGTAATGTTACTTTCTACAAAGCTCGACTTGTCACAAAAGTGTTTTCGACAAGTTCAAGGGGTTGACTACAATGAGACTTTCTCACCCATAGCGATGCTTAAGTCCGTCCGAACCATGTTAGCAATTGCCGCATTTTATAATTATGAAATCTGGCAAATGGATGTCAAAAACTGCATTCCTTAATGGATATTAAAGAAGAGTTGTATATGATGCAACCAGAAGTTTTTGTCGATCCTAAAGGTGCTAACAAAGTGTGCAAGCTCCAACGATCCATCTATGGACTGGTGCAAGCATCTCGGAGTTGGAAAATACGCTTTGATGAGGTGATCAAAGCATATGTTTTTATACAGACTTATGATGAAGCCTGTATTTACAAGAAAGTGAGTGGGAGCTCTGTGGCATTTATGATATTATATGTGGATGACATATTATTGATTGGAAATGATAAAGAATTTATGAGTAGCATAAAAAGGATACTTGAATAAGATTTTTTCAATGAAAGACCTCGGTGAAGCTACTTATATATTGGGCATCAAGATCTATAGGGATAGATCGAGACGCTTAATAGGACTTTCACAAAGCACATACCTTGACAAGATTTTTAAGAAGTTCTAAATGGATCCGTCAAAGAAAGGGTTCTTGCCTGTGTTGCAAGGTGTGAAGTTGAGTAAGACTCAAAACCCGACCACGGCAAAAGATAGAGAGAGAATGAAAGTCATTCCCTATGCCTCAGCCATAGGTTCTATAAAGTATGCCATGCTGTGTACCAGACCTATTGTGTACCTTACCATGAGTTTGGCAATGGGGTACAATAGTGATCCAGGAGTAGATCACTGGACAACGGTTAAAATTATCCTTAGAGGACTAAGGAAATATTTCTCGGTTATGGAGGTGATAAAGAGTTCGTCATAAAGGGTTACGTCAATTCAAGCTTTGACACCAATTCAGATGACTATGAGTCTCAATCTGGATACATATTGAAAGTGGGAGCAATTAGCTAAAGTAGCTCCATGCAGAGCATTGTAGACATAGAAATTTGCAAAATACGTACAGATCTGAATATGACAGACCCGTTGACTAAACTTCTCTCACAAGCAAAACAAAGTCACACCTTAGTACTATTTGTGTGTTAATCACATGGCGATGTGAACTAGATTATTGACTCTAGTAAACTCTTTGGGTGTTGGTCACATGACGATGTGAACTATGGGTGTTAATCACATGGCGATGTGAACTAGATTATTGACTCTAGTGCAAGTGGGAGACTGATGGAAATATGCCCTAGAGGCAATAATAATATGGTTATTATTATATTTCCTAAATCCTTATAAAGGTTTATTATTCATGCTAGAATTGTATTGACCAGAAACTTAAATACATGTGTGGATACATGAACAAATACTGTGTCCCTAGTGAGCCTCTACTAGACTAGCTCGTTGATCAAAATGGTTAAGGTTTCCTAACCATAGACATGTGTTCTGATTTGATAATGGGATCACATCATTAGGAGAATGATGTGATGGACAAGACCCATCCGTTAGCTTAGCATAATGATCGTTTAGTTTATTGCATTCTTCATGTCAAATACATATTCCTTCGACTATGAGATTATGCAACTACCAGATACTGGAGGAATACCTTGTGTGCTATCAAACGTCACAACGTAACTAGGTGATCATAAAGATGCTCTAAAGGTATCTCCTAAGGTGTTTGTTGAGTTGGCATAGATCGAGATTAGGATTTGTCACTCCGAGTATCGGAGAGGTATCTCTGGGCCCTCTCAGTAATACACATCATAAGAAGCCTTGCAAGCAAAGTGACTAATGAGTTAGTTACAAGATGATGTATTACGGAACGAGTAAAGAGACTTTCCAGTAACGAGATTGAACTAGGTATGAAGATACCGACGGTCGAATCTCGGACAAGTAACATACCAATGGACAAAGGGAATTACGTATGTTGTCATAAGGTTCGACCGATAAAGATGTTCGTAGAATATGTAGGAGCCAATATGGGCATCCAGGTTCCGCCATTGGTTATTGACAGGAGAGGTGTCTCGGTCCACATAGTTCTCGAACCCGTAAGGTCCGCATGCTTAACGTTCGTTGACGATATAGTATTGTATGAGTTATGTATGTTGGTGACCAAATGTTGTTCAGAATCGTGGATGAGATCACGAACATGACGAGGACCTCCGGAATGGTCCGGAGGTAAGGATTGATATACGGGATAATAGTATTTGGTATTCGGAAGGGTTCCAGAATTCACCGGAAGGGGTTTCGGATATTTCCTGAAATATTTGGGTACGACAACACTTTATTTGGGCCAAAGGGGAAAGCCCACGAGGGTTTTGGAAAGAGAAAGAAGGAAGTTTTGTGGAGACCAGAGGCCAGACACCAGGGACCCTGGCGTCTCGGCCCAGATGCCGGGAACCCTGGTGTCTGGCCCTGGAGTCCGAGAAGGACTCTTGCCTTTCGGGCAAAACTGACTTTGAGAAGGCTTTTACTCCAAGTTTCGACCCCAGGGCTCAACATATAAAAAGAGGGGCAGGGCTAGCACCCAAGTGATACATATCCAACGTATCTATAATTTTTTTATTGTTCCATGCTATTATATTATCTGTTTTGGATGTTTTATATGCATTAATATAATATTTTATAGTATTTTTGGGACAAACCTATTAACCTAGAGCCTAGTGCCAGTTCCTGTTTTTTTCCCTGTTTTTGAGTTTCGCAGAAAAGGAATTCCAAACGGAATAAACATTCGTGATAATATTTCTTGGACTAGAAGACAACGAGGAGACTTGGAGATGAAGTCAGAGGAGCCACGAGGCGGCCACAAGACCGGAGGGCGCGCCCCCACCCTTGTGCCCCCCTGTGCACCTCCTGACCTAATTCTTTCGCCTATGTATTCCCAAATATCCCCAAACCAACAAAGGCATCCACGAAAACACTTTTCCACCGCCGCAACCTTCTGTACCCATGAGATCCCATCTAGGGACCTTTTCCGGCACCCTGCCGGAGGGGGATTTGATCACGGATGGCTTCTACATCAACTCTATAGCTCTTCTGATGAAGCGTGAGTAGTTTACCACAGACCTACGGGTCCTTAGCTAGTAGCTAGATGGCTTCTTCTCTCTCTTTGATTCTCAATACCATGTTCTCCTCGATGTTCTTGGAGACCTACTCAATGTAATACTTTTTTGCGGTGTGTTTGCCGAGATCCGATGAATTGTGGATTTATGATCAGCTTATGTATGAATATTATTTGAACCTTCTCTAAATTCTTTAATGCATGATTTGATATCTTTGTAATTCTCTTCGAACTATTGGTTTGGTTTGGCCAACTAGATTGGTTTTTCTTGCAATGGAGAAGTGCTTAGCTTTGGGTTCAATCTTGCGGTGTCCTTTCCCAGTGACAGTAGGGGCAGCAAGGCACGTATTGGATTGTTGCCATCGAGGATAAAAAGATGGGGTTTTCATCATATTGCTTGAGTTAATTCCTCTACATCATGTCATCTTACTTAACGCGTTACTCTGTTCTTTATGAACTTAATACTCTAGATGCTTGCTGGATAGCGGTCGATGTGTGGAGTAATAGTAGTAGATGCGGAATCATTTCGGTCTACTTGACACGGACGCGATGCCTATATTCATGATCATTGCCTTAGATATCGTCATAACTTTGCGCTTTTCTTTCACTTGCTCAGCAGTAATTTGTTCACGCACCATAATAATTTCTATCTTGAGAGAAGCCTCTAGTGAAACCGATGTGCGCATGCGATTCTCGATGGGAATTGGCAAAGGACGAGGAATTTGAAATAGTACGAGTCCTTTAAAGCAAAATAAAGATCGTTGCAGGGCTAGCTTTTGCTCTGGAGCTTGATGAATTGATCGGGGGCACCTTTGGATTGTACTGAGGCAAAGTGCGCGAGGTTATAATTGTACCCCTAAGGTATATTTTACGACATATTAGTTTCTCATCAACTTGCCAATTTCTGTCGCCGTTCTCTTATTTTGCAATCTTTACTTTCCGTTCCATAAACCAAAAATACCAAATTTATTACTTTACCGTTTATCCATCTCTATCAAATCTCACGTTGCAAATAACCGTGAAGGGATTGACAACCCCTTTATCGCGTTGGGTGAGAGGTTGGTGTTTGTTTGTGCAGGTATTCGGTGGCTTGCGCGTTGTCTCCTACTGGATTGATACCTTGGTTCTCAAAACTGAAGGAAATACTTACGCTACTTGGCTGCATCACCCTTTCCTCTTCAAGGGAAAAACCAACGCAAGCTCAAGAGGTAGCAAGAAGGATTTCTGGCACCGTTGCCGGGGAGATCTACGCCAAGCCGAGACATACCAAGTACCCATCATAAACTCTCATCCCTCGCATTACATTATTCGCCATTCGCCTCTTGTTTTCCTCTCCCCCACTTCTAAAATGATTTTTGAAAAGATTCGCCTTTTCTTCGCCCCTCTTCCGTTCGTCTTTACGTTTGCTATCTTTGCTCGTGTTACAATGTGCCTTCCTTTTGCTTGCATCTTCGCTTGCTAAAAGTTTATGGATCCTCATCCCCTTGCTAATCTTTTTAAAAGATCCAACTATGATGAACCAATTGCTAGTGAGTTGAGTGCACTAGATTATCTTTATCAAGTTTTGCTTGAAATTCTTGAATCTGAAAATTGTGATGAAGTGCTTTATGAAGTGATTCACGATAGATCCTTGAATAAAAAGCATGATTGCAATGATGTTATTATAAATTCTATTAATGTCAATTGTGCTAAATATATGCAAAACCCTAAGCTTGGGGATGCTAGTTTTGCTATGTCCACTACTTGTTGCAATGATCACGATTGGGGTGATTCTTCTTATAATCTTGAAAATTTATTTAAGCCCCGTGATGAATATGAGATTGATAATAGTGTTTGCAATAATATTGAAAGTGGGTTTGGAAGAGTGTCAAATTTAGGTAACAATGATCCCACTACTTCGGAGATTGATCAATCTTATGAATTATTTGATAAAAGTGGGTTTGAGTTCATGACCTTATTTTACGATAATCCCACTATTTTGGAAGAGTGTCAACTTGGCATGCATGTGGATCGGGTTGAGAATATGTTATGTGATAGCTATATTGTTGAATTTTCTTATGATCCTATGTGTAATTATTACGAGAGAGGAAAATATAGTTGTAGAAATTTTCATGTTACTAAATTACCTCTCTTCATGTTGAGATTGCTATCGTCTTTTTCGTATTCCTTGCATATGCTAGTTTTTGCTTGCCTTGATAATTTGTTTGCTTATAAAATGCCTATGCATAGGAAGTATGTGAGACTTAGATGTGCTTGTCACGTGTTTTATGATGCTCTCTTTGTGCTTCAATTCTTGTCTTTCATGTGAGCATCAATGAAATCTCAATGCCTAGTTAAGGGCGTTAAACAATAGCGCTTATTGGGAGGCAACCCAATTTTATTTTTGTTTTTGCTTTTTAGGTTCTGTTTTGCAATAAATAATTCATATAGCCTCTGGTTAGATGTGGTTTTGTGTTTTAATTTGTGTTTGTGCCAAGTAAGACCTTTGGGATAGCTTACGGTGATAGTTGTTTTGATCCTGCTGAGAAACAGAAACTTTTGCGGCCAGGAAAATAATTTTCAAAAATTCACAAAAGCGTGCTTTTGATCTCATTATTTTTGCACTGGATTGGTACACAAATTTCCCAGGTTTTCCTGATTTTTCAGAATTTTTGGAGTTACAGAAATATCCGAGAGTTACAGATTGCTATAGAACGTTCTGTTTTTGACAGATTTTGTTTTTCGCGTGTTGTTTGCTTATTTTGATGCATCTATGGCTAGTATCGGGGGGTATGAACCATGGAAAACTGGGAATACAGTAGATATTACACCAATATAAATAAAGAATGAGTTCACAACAGAACCAAAAGTGGTGATTTATTTTCTTATACTAACGAAGCTTATGAGATTTTCTGTTGAGTTTTGTGTTGTGAAGTTTTCAAGTTTTGGGTAAGGATTTGATGGACTATGGAATAAGGAGTGGCAAGAGCCTAAGCTTGGGGATGCCCAAGGTACCCCAAGGTAATATTCAAGGATACCAAGAGCCTAAGCTTGGGGATGCCCCGGAAGGCATCCCCTCTTTCGTCTTCGCCTATCGATAACTTTACTTGAGGCTATATTTTTATTCACCACATGATATGTGTTTCTCTTGGAGCGTCTTGTATGATTTGAGTCTTTGCTTTTTAGTTTGCCACAATAATCCTTGCTGTACACACCTTTTGAGAGAGACACACGCATGAATCGTGATTTATTAAAATACTCTATGTGCTTCACTTATATCTTTTGAGCTGGGCAAAATTTGCTCTAGTGCTTCACTTATATCTTCTTAGAGCACGGCGGTGGTTTTATTTTATAGAAATTGTTGAACTCTCGTACTTCACTTATATTATTTTGAGAGTCTTCAGAACAACTGGTAATTTGCTTTGGTTATAAAATTAGTCCTAATATGATAGGCATCCAAGAGGGATATAATAAAAACTTTCTTATAAAGTGCATTGAATACTATGAGAAGCTTGATTCCTTATGATTTTTTTGAGATACGAAGATGGTGATATTAGAGTCATGCTAGTGAGTAGTTGTGAATTTGAGAAATACTTGTGTTAAAGTTTGTGAGTCCCGTAGCATGCATGTATGGTGAACCGTTATGTGATGAAGTCGGAGCATGATTTATTTTTTGATTGTCTTCCTTATGAGTGGCGGTCGGGGACGAGCGATGGTCTTTTCCTACCAATTTATCCCCCTAGGAGCATGCGCGTAGTACTTTGTTTTGATGACTAATATATTTTTGCAATAAGTATGTGAGTTCTTTATGACTAATGTTGAGTCCATAGATTATACGCACTCTCACCTTTCCGCCATTGCTAGCCTCTCTAGTACCGCACAACTTTCACCGGTACCATAAACCCACCACATATCCTTCCTCAAAACAGCCACCATACCTACCTATTATGGCATTTCCATAGCCATTCTGAGATATATTGCCATGCAACTTTCCACCGTTCTGTTTATTATGACACGCTCCATCATTGTCATATTGCTTTGCATGATCATGAAGTTGACATCGTATTTGTGGCAAAGCCACCTCTCATCATTTTTTATACATGTAACTCTTGATTCATTGCACATCCATGTACACCGCCGGAGGCATTCACATATAGTCATATTTTGTTCTAAGTATCGTGTTGTAATTTTTGAGTTGTAAGTAAATAAAAGTGTGATGATCTTCATTAGAGCATTGTCCCATGTGAGGAAAGGATGATGGAGACTATGATTCCCCCATAAGTAGGGATGAGACTCCGGACGAAAAATAGAAAAAAAAGAGAAAAAAGAGGCCAAAAAAATGAGAGAAGGCCTAAATAAAAAAAGAGAAAGAACAAAAATGAGAGAAAAAGAGAGAAGGGACAATGTTACTATTCTTTTTGCCACACTTGTGCTTCAAAGTAGCACCATGATCTTCATGATAGAGAGTCTCCTATGATATCGCTTTCATATACTAGTGAGAATTTTTCATTATAGAACCTGCCATGTATATTCCAATGATGGGCTTCTTCAATTGCCCTAGGTCTTCGTGAGCAAGCGAGTTGGATACACTCCCACTTAGTTTTCCTTTTTGAGCTTTCATAAACTTATAGCTCTAGTGCATCCGTTGCATGGCAATCCCTACTCACTCACATTGATATCTATTAATGGGCATCTCCATAGCCCATTGATACGCCTAGTTGATGTGAGACTATCTCCTTATTTTTGTCTTCTCCACAACCACCGTCTATTCCACCTATAGTGCTATGTCCATGGCTCACGCTCATGTATTGCATGAAAGTTGAAAAAGTTTGAGAACGTCAAAAGTATGAAACAATTGCTTGGCTTGTAATCGGGGTTGTGCATGATTTGAATATTTTGTGTGATGAAGATGGAGCATAGCCAGACTATATGATTTTGTAGGGATAAGCTTTCTTTGGCCATGTTATTTTGAGAAGACATAATTATTTTGTTAGTATGCTTGAAGTATTTTTTTATGTCAATATTAAACTTTTGTTTTGAATCTTACAGATCTGAACATTCATGCCACCATAAAGTGAATTACATGGATAAATATGTTAGGTAGCATTCCACATCAAAAATTTGGTTTTTATCGTTTACCTACTTGAGGACGAGCAGGAATTAAGCTGGGGGATGCTTGATATGTCTCCAACGTATCTATATATTTCTATTATTGCATGCTATTATATTATTTGTTTTGGATGTTTTATATGCATTAATATGCTATTTTATACTCCCTCCGTTCCGAAATATAGGGTGTATAGTTTTTGGCGCGAAAATTAAAGAACGGACGTGGAGGGTAAATTTCACAAGTTTTGGGCTAGATTACACCTGACTAATTCACATGAGACAATAGATAAGTTTTGCTAATGTAAGGAAATGTAATCAAATTCCTAAAAAAATCCAAACGAGTGGTGCGACGCAATACACCTTATATTTCGGAATTTTTCTCAAAAATCTATCCACCTTATATCAAGGAACAGAGGGAGTATGATTTTTGGGACTAACCTATTAACCTAGAGCTCAGTGCCAGTTTCTGTTTTTTTCCTTGTTTTAGAGTTTCGCAGAAAAGGAATACCAAACAGAGTCCAAACGGAATAAAACTTTCGCAATTATTTTTCTTGGACCAGAAGACCCCCACGAGACTTGGAGTGCAAGTCAGAAGAGCCACGAGGCGGCCACAAGGGTGGAGGCTGCGCCCATAACCTTGTGGGCCCCTCATAGACCCCCTGACCTAGATCTTCCTCCTATATATACTCAGATACTCCAAAAACATCCAGGGGAGCCACGAACCACTATTCCACCGCCGCAACCTTCTATACCCGTGAGATCCCATCTTGGGGCCTTTTTAGGCATCCTACCAGAGAGGGATTCAATCACGATGGGCTTCTACATCAACACCATTGCCTCTCCGATGAAGAGTGAGTAGTTTACCTCAGGCCTACGGGTCCATAGCTAGTAGCTAGATGGCTTCTTCTCTCTCTCTCTCTCTCTTTGATTCTCAATACAAAGTTCTCCTCGATGTTATTGGAGATCTATTCGATGTAATACTCTTTTGCGGTGTGTTTGTCGAGATCCGATGAATTGTGGATTTATGATCAGCTTATCTATGAATATTATTTGAATCTCCTCTGAATTCTTATATGCATGATTTGATATCTTTGCAAGTCTCTTCGAACTATCGATTTGATTTAGCCAACTAGATTGGTTTTTCTTGCAATGGGAGAAGTGCTTACCTTTGGGTTCAATCTTGCGGTGTCCTTTCCCAGTGATAGCAGGGGCAGCAAGGAACGTATTTTATAGTTGCCATCGAGGATAAAAAGATGGGGTTTTCATTATATTACTTGAGTTAATTCCTCTACATCATGTCATCTTGCTTAAGGCGTTACTCCGTTCTTTATGAACTTAATACTCTAGATGCATGCTGGATAGCGGTCGATGTGTGGAGTAATAGTAGTAGATGCAGAATCGTTTCGGTCTACTTGAAATGGACGTGATGCCTATATTCATGATCATTGCCTTAGATATCATCGTAACTTTGCACTTTTCTATCAATTGCTCAGTAGTAATTTGTTCACCCACCGTAATAGTTTCTATCTTGAGAGAAGCCTCTAGTGAAACCTATGGCCCCCTGGTCTATTTTACAACATATTAGTTTCCCATCAACTTGCCAATTTCTGTCGCCGTTTCCTTATTTTGCAATCTTTACTATTTTGCAATCTTTTACTTTTTGATCTATAAGCCAAAAATACCAAAAATATTTACTTTATCGTTTATCTACCTCTATCAGATCTCACTTTTGCAAGTAACCGTGAAGGGATTGACAACCCCTTTATCGCGTTGGGTGCAAGTTGTTTGATTGTTTGTGCAGGTATTCAGTGATTTGTGCGTTATCTCCTACTGGATTGATACCTTGGTTCTCAAACTGAGGGAAATAGTTATCTACACTTTGCCGCATCACCCTTTCCTCTTCAAGGAAAAAACCAACACAAGCTCAAGAAGTAGCACCAAGACACATAAGATTCACCAAGCTGTGTGCTGGCAACCCCATCCCCTCTAGTATATCCTCTGTCTAGTTTCTGTAGTGCTTGGCGAAGCCCTGCGGAGATTGTTCTTCATCACCAACCGTCACCACGCCGTCGTGCTGCCGGAACTCACCTACTACTTCTCCTCTCTTGCTGGATCCAGAAGGCGAGGACGTCATCGAGCTAAACGTGTGCTGAACGCGGAGGTGTCGTACGTTCGGTACTTGATCAGGACGAATCGTGAAGGTGTACGACTACATCAACCGCGTTGATAAACGCTTCCACTTAGTGATCTTCAAGGGTATGAAGATGCTCTCTCCCTCTCCTAGCTATGCGTCTCCATGGATAGATCTTGCGTGTGCGTAGAATTTTTTTCCATGCAACTTTTCCCAACAAGTCCCATCATAAAAAAGTTTGATTAGCTTCCTGGGTGTATTCAATGGAACCAAATTAGGATTAAAAGGTTGCATGGGAACAATGGATTTTTAAAAAATAAAAAACTTATGATCTACCTCCCTATACGCAATGAAATTAAATTGGGATTAAAAGGTTATTTCGAACACTTGAGGCTCTAGGGAACAATTACATCTAGCGCAATTTTTCACTTGTGGGGGAGCAAAAGAGGCATGGACAAGAAGTGCAAGAGAATGAGAAAGAGAAAACACGGCGTTTGGGCTTTCAGAATCAGACGACCGCATTAACTCTTGATGTCTAACCAATGGTTGGATAGGAACTCGTGCTAGACATATGGAGTGGATCGGATGATGTCAACACATATACGAATAGCAAAAGAAAACTGGGGTGACATGGCTACTTGAGAGTGCACAAAAAATAGGTAATGGTTACTTGTGGCAGGTTGCATGCGCTTGAAGAGTTAGTGGGATCATTCACATGAAAAGTTAGTGGGAAAGTCCTTTTACATGGTGAAAGTACTTGATAGTGTGGATATGTTGCATGTTAAGATAAATAAGATAGTGGGGATGAATCTCTTAGATATATAGGATTTGTGAAGCGCAGGCCAATGCCCACGATGGAGCTAAACACAAGACAACGGGCGGAGGAATAGGTGAGAGGGTGTCTCGATGCAATATTTTTCACTTCCTATCATCGACCGCACATGAGTTAATTTGCTATCTACGAGGAGCAGTCAAGTTCTTAAAATAGGTCAATATAGACCATTTCATTTCAAACCACTTTTATTTGTAGTATCGCCACCACATAAATACTTAAAAATATTGAAAGTGACATAAGTGCAACCCGAGCTAATAACATATGATATGTAACAAAAATTGGATGGTTGTAGACAAGGAAAATCACACTAATTTATTGGGGAACTTATTTTTTGCCACGTGTTGTCATATATACAAAAGAAAATTTCATGGCCAAACTCAATCAAGTATTTTCTTTGTAGTTTTATGAAATAGAAAAAACTTACTATTTTCGAATATACATATCAAACAACAATGATGTCCTGCTAGTGCACATTATACAATTGTAGCCTTTTTGAAGTAATAGTACCGATCCCACATAGGGCTTAGGGAGTGGTCGTGTATCTCTTATAGAGGTTTATCAAACCTGCCTGCAAGTTATTTGCGGTGCGAAGATGAAAATACTGCAAGTGAGTGCGGACAAGAATTTAAATGTGCTAGAATAATAACTAAGATGAAGAGGATAAATGAGAGCGATGGAAACTGCATTAAGCCTAAGGCGTTCTCAGGGAGTCTACATTCACCAATAGTATTTACGTTAATTAACTGTAACGACCGGAATTTTGGGGATAATAAATTCCCAGAAAACGGTCTTGTGCTCACCAGCCCCAGGATTACTGTTAGCTGATGAGGCACCAACTTGATACAAGAATTCCAAGCAAGGTACAAAAATATGTAGTACAAGACCATTGTGGCCTAGGAGTACAACATTTGGTTTCTAATGGTTGAGGGCGGAAGCGGTTGGATACATCTGCGTCTATGGGACTCCATTTCCCACAAGAACAGCTGACTAGGATAACTCCTATCTTCGCACGGCTGCTATCGTCAACACGTAGGTTCCGAGGCTGTCACCGCGATGCTTATCTCCATTGCGCAAAAATCTGGCCAAGACAATAGCCAGGGACAAGCCAGTGAGTACGTTTGAATGTACTCGCAAACATTGAGAACATGGGCATAATATAACAGGAGATAATCATACTCCAAAACATTTATGATGATAAGTCTGCCATGAAGTAAATAGAAATATGGGGATGCACGCGTGCAGAGAAAAATATGGACGTGCAATACGGAAGTAAAAGAAATGTACTGAGCGAGGGTCTGGATGACTCCTCGAGAGGAAAATGCAAGAATATTAATGCCGCAGTCGGGCGTCGGGGCGACACCACATAAAGGGCTTATAACAGAAAAGAAAGATAGTGCGTGCCACAGTCGGACGTCTGAGCGACATCACATAAAGGGCTTATAAAAGAATAACTAAACAGCAAGCATGCCGCAGTCGGGCGTCTGAGCGACACCACAGAAAGGGCTTATGAAAGAATAAATAAACAATAAGCATGCCGTAGTCGGGCGTCTGAGCGACACCACAGAAAGGGCTTATAACAGAATAATTACAGTGAATATCCAGGAGGTAGAACCATCCCAGGGATACTCAAAAAAATACATAATGTGAATGGTTAGTCCATAATAATAACAAAATTAAAACATGATCCTCAGATGTCACAGGTCATAAACAAAAATCTAGTCTAGCCGTTTCTCCATCCGAAGACCATCGCTGAGTCCCAGCTAAGTCGTTCTCCATCCGAATACCGTTACTAGATTCAACTCAGACTGTGGTCCTTACTTATGAACATGGCAATCCAACAGGATATATCCTCTGCAGAGGGAGTACTATTTTCCCACGAGTAACGGATTTATTTAGTCCATCGGGACTAATTCCGCCTATGGCCTTTTAATTGAAAACACGCCCGACCTGCACACACCAGCTTAACTCGCCGATGTCTGGAATCACCCACGACATCTGCCAAGCAAAACTCTAAGTGGGGAGGCTACAACGTCGACATAGCATGGGATCAAAAAATTTATAACGCGCGCACACTAGGGGAGCTACCCCCCTCGGCTCCAACCGGAAACACCCATGCCCCCGGACCAGGTGGCATGCCTACCGGAGGCCTCCGGTATCTTCCACCATGGCCTCTCTGTACGGTGTGTGCTTTGGTAAGGGGTTAACAACTTACTGAACCATACCCTGTCTGTGACAGGGACAAGTGGTGGTACCAACAAATAGGGAGGCTACTGATCAAGACTCGGCCTACGACCGACTCAGGTGGTTCAAGTATTCTCCAACAATATTACCATTAGTGGAATAAATCACCATTCATCAAACCTCACCATGCCATACCGGACATACTCGTCTCGACGAGGGACTAAGGACAAGCTCGTGTCTACCCAAGACCACGACTTCCCTGGCTCCCTTCCGGTATGCATGAGGTGCTTACGAGGACGGTTCAAAACACTAGCGTATCCATTGCTGAGCATAGAATATCTCCAAAAAGCATACATGCACGAGACTTTATCGTCACATAAAGATAACGCAAACTCCAAGCCAAAGGTGTTGTAACCGCATCAGAACACCACAACAAATCATTATGCCAGAGTCCAGAAATGCTTGCCTTCAAGAGTATGCAAGGGGTGCACTTTTTGGAAGCTTTTCCCTATTCTCCAAAATCCTATTTTGTAAAATATCCAAATAACAAATATTTCAAACACAGTACAAAAAGTTGTCTAAAATAATTTTGAAATAAATCTTAAAATAAACTAGGTGAAATTTGGGGAAGGTAGGAAAAAGAATCAACTCATTTGGAGTTTTATTTTAAAAGTTATAGCCAGTCAAAGTTTGGTCAAATCTCTGTTTTAATAAAATCAGAAAAAGGAAAACGCTTCGGGGCAAATACGCTTTCGCAGCAGAGGAAACGTACACGGGACGTCTGCGCCTTCACTCAAACAGAGGAGACGGGCGCGCGGGTCACTGACAGTGGGTCCAGAGGGCCCACTGGTCAGGTTTGACCGTTCTTCCCTCCTCCTCCTCTCTTCTACCCGACGGGAGCGGGGCTCCGGCGATCGCCGTCGACGAACGGCAGCGCCTGACGGGCATCCAAGGGCGGGGATGGAACGGCCAGACCGAGGCGGTCCTCTTGGTGGTCGCTGGGTAGGTGGGGACGGAGGAGGTCACCGGCGGCGAGCTCCGCGGCGGACAGAGGTTCGGGAGCAGAGTGGACTTTGGGCTCTGGTGGTCCTAGGTCGAAGCTGAGGCGCTAGGCAGCTCCGTATGACTACGGGGAAGTTCTTGGTGGCGTTGGATTGGCAGGGGAGGGCCTGGCTACGACGAACGACACGGGATTGCGACGGCGACTGAACTGGCCGGAGACGAGGAAGAAAGCCCATCCCCGACGATTGCTGGCTGCGGGAGAACTATGGAGGTGGCCTGGGGTTGCTTGAGTGTTCGGTTGAGCTCGGGGTCCCCTTATATAGGCGCTCGAGGCTGGCTCCCGCGGTGGCCGAGGATAAGATCGCCGGCGACCACTTTTCTGTAGTTGCAGGGCATCGTGGCGGCGACAAACGCGTGCCGACGAGCAAGTGGATAAGCACGGGCTGTTCCCCGGGGCAGCTGGCGCGCGCGGGTGGTTTGGGCGGCGCCGACCACGGCAGAGCCCGCTGCCGACGCCGGTGTGCCGCCAAGGCGGCGCTGTAGGGCGCCAGGGAGAGCTTGGAGGGTACTGGTGGGAGGGCAAGTGCATGGCGTGGTTTGGCAGGCGAGCAGGGGCTAGAGACGGGACGCGTCGAGGGCGGCAGAGCGGCGCGGCGACTCAGTGCGCGCGCGTGCAAAACGTGCGCTCTGGGCGCGCCCAGAGCACGCACGCCAGGTGCTCGACGAAATGCCAGCGCGCTCTGGAGAGCTTGGGTGAGGCTGGTAGCTAACAGGCCAGGGTTAGGAACATCTAGGAGGCTAGTGGACATGCTGGATGGGTCAGGGGCTCAAGTCCACAATGCAAACCAGAGGGTATGCCAAAATTGTTCCTGCACACAGGGTGTTCGACAGAATGCCATGGGCAACTAGGCAATTCTTGGGGTGGCCAAACTCTCCAGATCAGGGTCTCTTTAGATGCAGGAGACGGTGGTAAGATCACTTGGGCAAAACCAGAAACTTGTTAGTGCAAGTTTTGCAAAACTCCAGTTTTGGACAGAAAGAAAAAAGGTTTATTGCATGCACTTCAAAACCTCCAATGAGTCCACTCATCTGGACTTAAGGGTTTTGAAGGGAGGGTTACAAGTAGGAAAAAGCTCAGGGTCACTAGAGCAAAATAAAGCAGGGTTGCAGTTCAAAACACCAAACTGGACCAGAACGAAAAAGAGGTTGATTCACTCAAATTTTTCAAAGAACAACACTGGGTGTTTGCATAGAGTTGAATTGAATGCATCCACTGACATCTCCAAACATTTGGAAGAATTTTTAAAGAAATACTTAAATGGGTTGTAGTGCAAAAGTGCCTACTGGACCAGATTGGGAAAAGTTGGTGTAGAGCTCAAAATCTCCAATGGTCAAAAAGTTTTTTTGCATAAAAGTGATGTGGAAACATCACATGACATCCCCAAATTCTGGTGGAAATTTTAAATGCATTTGTCAAATGGTTGTAGTGCAAAACAGGCTCCAAATTCAAAAGAAATCATTTTAAAAGAATAAAGCTCTGAGAAAACATATCTTGACATTTAAATCCACTAACAAAGAATTGTTTTATCATAGAGAGTATTCAAGTCCAACAATATTCTTTGAGGGTTTTTCCACTAGGGGCAAGAATCCAAAAATCACAAAGGGTAAATCTTGGCAAAAAGGAAAAGCTTTATTTCCTGACAACGTTTTAATAAATAAAACAAGGTCAAAATTTTTGGGGTGTCACATTAACCATGCGAGAGCACAATTCTTAGGTTACATATATAATTGTTATTATATTTTTTGCGTGCGGTGGAGCAGAATAAAGATACGCGCATACTGCCGCTGCTCCATATCACGCACGCCATAATCATGCTTTCACCTTTAGGCCGAAGTGAAAATTATTAAGGGTCTCTTCCTGGATGCAGCTTTAAGTTCTTGAGTCTCTGTTGTTTCCCATATCAAATGTCAGATAAGGAGCGAGATAGCTTCTATCACCGTAATTCCTCAACTCCCTGCTTCACAAAGATAGTAACATCCTTCATATCCATGAGGGCTAAATGTTGTGTTGTCGACAAGCATAGTTAACACAAACATAAATGTAGGAAAGAAGTATGTTAACCAGAGGTGGGTGAATGCGAGATTTAGAATTTCTTTGGGAAACCTCAAATCTCTCAGATCATGGCAACGGAAGTAAAGAGGCAGTGACAAGACTACGATAGAAAACTACCGAACTGAATCAAGTACAAGCATCGAAAATAAATCACATGACTGAAACATAGCGAAAGATAAACAACTGAAACTATTTCAAGGCACAGAGGTGACCAGTGGTGCTCGATGGTGATAGACTATTTGTATGAGCAGTTCACTCTTATACAAAAGAGCTATGTCTGGTTGGAGGGACTTGTGATTTAAGATAGAAGATAAACTCGCTTCATCTTGTTCTCGTCGACAACAAGTCCGTCAACTTGTGTTGATCACTCGGGGTGGATACTTTAGGCCGCCATAACCTTCACAAACTTTGTCTTCGTGAGCTACAATTACTCTTGGTTACTGAAGAACTTGACCTAACTGTCAAGGGAGTTGCCAACTCTCAAGAGTGAAAGGTGGAGTGTACTAAACTTAGATCTTTGTGGTGCTAACCTACTATCTAGTTTTTCGGGTCTTGGTTTTCTCTCGGTAGATTTTAAACTCAAGTCTTTCAAAGAGAGGGTGCTAAGACAAGTGCGGCATTTTGGTGCCCAGGCTCATCTGCACTCGGTCGGAAAAAATCACAAAAAAATTCCAAAAATTCCCCAAAAAAATTGCATGGTAGAAAATTTGCTGTGTGAGGCCCGGTCCAATTTTTAGATCATTTGGACATGTTGATAGCTCTGAGCAAAAAAGACAAATTGGATCAGAACAGTGCATGACGAGTAAACTTTTTATAGACCCCGAATTTGCAATTTTTGCTGAGAGTTACTCAGAAGTCTAAATGATTTGAAAACTGGAGCGAACCTCATGCATCAAATTGTCTACCACCCAAAAAATTGGGATTTTTTGATTTTTTTTTCTAGTATTTGTTTTGATTTTTTCCTCGGCATGGGTGTGGATGAGCCTGGGCTCAGAAGTGGATTGTCGTGCTAAGATAATCTTGTCACAATAACACAGAGCAGCCAACGATGAACGTTGGAGCGGGGTGTCTTTTTATAGCCGCAGCCTTCCCGAGGGGGAATGACCATTTTGTACATGACATCTAGCCAATGAGCAATCACATGTTTCCAACGGCCGGATTTCAAACGCACCGACAACTTTATTTTAGGACTGAGTAAGCTGACTCCTCGATTGGAAGCAAATCTCTCGCATCCCAGAAGATCAACGTCTCTACTGGAAAGTATTGTTTTGGAACACAAAGAGATTTCTCTCAACTCTCATAGGTTTCGGCTTAGCATCAGAGAAACAAAAGTTTCAAACACTATACCTCTCTTGATACTATGGTGGTCCTATGATTCAAGAAAGAGAAAATGTACTAAGAAAGAAAATACTATGTATTTTCTCCATCTTCATTCTTCTCGTTTGCAGTCCAAATTCATGGACCAGGTATCGAAGCAAATGCTTCACTTCAGCAATTTTTGGGGGTTAACTTCGTCATGCATAATCTTTGATGTAAATCTTCACTGATGCGTACGTGATTATCTTTGGAGTTTGCACCAAACTCCTCTTAACTCTAGGGACCTGTAATCTCTGTGTGCCTAGCAAACACATTAGTTCCTCATTGTTTCCAAAAACAAACTCCAAAACACAATGAGGACTATTATTGCACCAACAATCTCCCCCCTTTTGGACGATTGTTGAAAAAACAGATAATCATCAAAGTAAGGATAGATATGGAACCAGTAGCATGCAAAATTTTAAAATGTAACAAATATCTCAAAGATGAAATAGGCTCCCCCTAAATGTATGCATTAGTCAAAAGAATTGAAGTCCAATATCCAGCATATATTACTATTGACTCGGTGGAGAGACATTTCATATCCTCGATGATAATGGATTGCAATAATAGATAACAACCAATGAATTATGTAGTGCATCCAACAGTGACTTCTGATAATAATTCCACCTAGAAAATAGATTCTCGAGAGACATATAGTGCAAAAGGAAGTGTTATTAATCATTAAAGACCAGGAGTTCACGAGAGAGTTTCACAACACGATCAAAATCAAATGAAGAACAAGTGTTGTAAACTCAAGATAAAACAACCAAACAAAAGATGAGAAAATCTATCAGCACTCAATGTCTTCTCCTCCTTTTTGTCAACATGTGTCAAAAAGGTGTTGAAGAAACATGAGGCACTAAGGTTGCGCAGAAGAATTTGAATCACTACCAGAGGTACATGACTCACTTGGTGAAGACGTTTCTTCTTCAGAAGTAACAACGACCTCTTCTTCTTCCGATTCGCTCTCTCCAAGTTGAACAATTTGTGGCTGAGTGGAAGTTCCCGGTACATTTGGCGAGGCATTAGTTTTTATAGGAGGTGGTGCATTTTCTTCAGTGGGCTTGATAGTTGGTGAAGTTGCCTCAGATTCAGCGATATGTTTCTGAAGTTTGAGAAGTAGCAAATCTGTCAAAGGAGCACGATTGGGAAGTGGTGTTGTGTGCTCCTTTGCTAAAGATCTTCAATGGTGAAATTAACATCAATGTAGTCGTATATCTTCTTGATATCTGCATGTGTCAGTTTGATACGCCTCCAACATATTTATAATTTATGAAGTATTCATGTTGTATTAACATCAATTATATATAGTTTTAGTGCACTTTTATATAATATTTATTTGGACTAACCTATTAATCCAGTGCCAAAGGCCAGTTCTTGTTTTCTAGTGTCTTTGGAAATATAGGTAACAAATCATGGAGTCAGAATGATCTGAAATTTTTTGCGGATTTTTTCTGGAATATATATCTGATTTTTTGGAGGAAGAATAAACTCAAGGTGGTACCCATGGGCCCCACATGGACAAGCCCTGCGATCTGGGGGGTAGGCTATGCCATGCGTCCATGTGGAGAGGTGTGATACGTCTCCAACGTATCTATATTTTTTGATTGTACCATGTTGTTATATTATCAATCTTGGATGTTTTATAATCATTTTATAGTCATTATATATCATTTTTTGGTACTAACCTATTGACATAGTGCCAAGTGCTAGTTGTTGTTTTCTGCATGTTTTTTACATTGCAGGAAATCAATACCAAACGGAGTCCAAATGCGAACTTCACGAAGAATTTTTTGGGACCAGAAGACACCTAATGGGCTAAGGCTGCGTCTAGGGGGTGCTCCAAGGAGAGCACAACCCACCAGGGCGCGCCAGGAGGCCCAGGCGCGCCCTGGTGGGTTGTGCCCCCCTTGGGTGCCCCACGGACTGCCTCTTTGCTCTATAAATACCCCAATATTCCAGAAACCCAAGGGGGTCGACGAAAATCAATTCCAGCCGCAGCAGAGTCCAGAAACACCAGATCCAATCTAGACACCATCAAAGAGGGGTTCACCACTTCCATTGGTGCCTCTCCGATGATGCGTGAGTAGTTCTTTGTAGACCTTCGGGTCCGTAGTTAGTAGCTAGATGGCTTCCTCTCTCTCACTGAATTCTCAATACAATGGTCTCTTGGAGATCCATATGATGTAACTCTTTTTGAGGTGTGTTTGTTGGGATCTGATGAACTTTGAGTTTATGATCAGATCTATCTTTTCATATCCATGAAAGTTATTTGAGTTTCTTTGATCTCTTATATGCATGATTGCTTATAGCCTCGTATTTCTTTACCGATATTTAGGTTTTGTTTGGTCAACTTGATCTATTTATCTTGCAATGGGAAGAGGTGCTTTCTAGTGGGTTCGATCTTACGGTGCTTAATCCCAGTGACAGAAGGGGAACCGACATGTATGTATCGTTACTACTAAGGATAAAACGATGGGGTCTATCTCTATATAGATAGATCTTGTCTACATCATGTCATCGTTCTTATTGCATTACTCCGTTTTTCCATGAACTTAATACACTAGATGCATGTTGGATAGTGGTCGATGTGTGGAGTAATAGTAGTAGATGCAGGCAGGAGTCGGTCTACTAATCTTGGACATGATGCCTATATAATGATCATTGCCTGGATATCGTCATGATTATTTGAAGTTCTATCAATTGCCCAACGATAATTTGTTTACCCACCGTTTGCTATTTTTCTCGAGAGAAGCCACAAGTGAAACCTATGGCCCCGGGGTCTCTTTCTCATATTATTTGCCTTCGCGATCTACTTTTCCTTTACTTTTATTTTCAGATCAATTAAACCAAAAATACAAAAATACCTTGCTGCACTTTATTATTTGGCGTTCGATCTATCAATATTTACTACTTTCTCCCATCCACGTGCCAATTTCTGGCGCCGTTACTCGAAAGGGATTGACAACCCCTTTAACACGACGGGTTGCGAGTGGTTGTTATTTGTGTGCAGGGGCTGTTTACGTTGTGTTGCTTGGTTCTACTAGTTCGATAACCTTGGTTTCATCACTGAGGGAAATACCTACCGCTGCTATGCTGCATCATCCCATCCTCTTTGGGGAAATACCGACGTAGTCCTAGCAGACATCAGAAGGAATTTTCTGGCGCCGTTGCCGGGGAGGATCTTCAACATATACCAGGCTCCTAATCACAAATGTCATCTCCTCGCAATTTCTTTTATTTGCCATTTACTTCTCATTTTCCTCTCCCCCACTTCACAAAAATTTGCTGTTTTCTTCGCCCTCTTTTTCGTTCGCCATTTTCTTGCCGGATCTGTTTTTGTGTGCAATCTCGTCTGCCGTTATTATTGTCATGGATAGTTCTTCCTCTATTGCGTGCACTCCCGAGAACGAGGTTCTCAACTTTAAACAAAGGGGAGGGGAGAATTTAAAAGATGCTTGGTATAGAATTTGCAATGCTCATAATATATCTATCCATAAGCAATCCACCGTTGTTCTTCTTCGTTGTTTTTATGTGGGCATCACCACTTGGTATAGATTCGTCCTTAATACGATTACCGGTGGAAATTTCTTGATGTGTCCCTCTTTTGATGCTTTTAATGCTATGGGAAATTTAGTAGGGTCACCACCTCTTATGATTAATGAAACAACTTTGACTCTTGAGCATGTTATGGAAAGATTATATGCTATTGAAAAGAAAATGCTTACTGTAGAGCATATTGAAAACTTGGATAAAAAGATGCATAATTTTGCTACTAAAATTGGGTCAAAAGTGGGAGAAGTTTTTAAGTTGTTAAAAGAAAAGGGAACCATAATTCATGAAAGAATTGAAGAAAGTCCGTCTCGGATTGATAAACTGGAAGAAATCTTTAGTAATTTGAGCACGGCTCTTGCTTCCGCTAAAACTATTGAAAAAACTCCCGTGAAGATTGGCAAGATTACTCAAGTTACTAAGAGCAAGGGTGCAACTTCTAGTAATAACAGAAAAGAGGATCTTAAGATGATTAGTATTCACCCGGATTTTGTTGAAGTTATAAGAGATCCCTTTGGCAAGAATGAATGCTTTAAATTTGTTCCTAGGAGTATTGTCATTGCAAATCTTTATGCTAAATCTCTGAAGAATTCTAAGTGTTTGATTGAGGAATTGGACAAGGATGACAAAACTTAGATCCTTCCTTTATGCCTAGCTAAGGGCGTAAAACGATAGCGCTTGTTGGGAGGCAACCCAATGAATAAAATTTATTTTTGCTATTTGCTTTATGTTCTTGAGTGTTAGCACAATTATGCTACTGTTATGATTGTGTTTTTTGTGTTTTAATTAGTGTTTGTGCCAAGTAAAGCCTTTAGGATCTTCTTGGGTGATAGTTGTTTGATCTTGCTGAAAAACAGAAACTTGTGCGCTCACGAAAATAATTCTCATTTTTAACATAAGAGTGATTTTGAGTTGATTCTTTCTGTAGAAGATTAATATAGAAATTTCTCAGGTCTTCCTAATTTCGCAAGATTTTTCGAGTTTCAGAAGTATTCGAAATACCCAGATTGCTAGAGACTGTTCTGTTTTTGACAGATTCTGTTTTCTTTGCGTTGTGTGCTTTTTTGATGATTCTATGGTTTTCTTTGATGAGTTTTTGCCATAGAAAAGTTGGAATACAGTAGATATAATGCAAGAATAAAATATGAATTGGTTTGATACAGTACTTATAGTAGTGATTTGGTTTCTTATACTAACGGATCTCACGAAGGTTTTGTTCGAGTTTTGTGTGATTGAAGTTTTCATGTTTTGGGTTATCTTACGATGGATGAAGGAATAAGGAGTAAGAAGAGCCTAACCTTGGGGATTCCCATGGCACCCCAAGCTATTATCCAAAGAGAAGCAAGCAACTAAGCTTGGGGATGCCCCGAGGTGTATCCCCTCTTTCTTCTAACGACCATCGGTATTTTACTCAAAGCTATATTTTTATTCGTCAGATACTATGAGTTTTTCTTGGAGCATCTTGTATGATATGATTTTTTTTCTTGTTTTGTTTTGCTTTTTAAGTCTTGAATCTTTGCTGGACACACCTATTTGAGAGAGCCAAAATTATGCCATGACTTGTTAGAATTGCTCTCTATGCTTCACTTAATTTTTTTATGAGCTATGGATTTGCTCTAGTGCTTCACTTATATCTTTTTTAGCACGGTGTGCTTTAGTATTTTTGAAGAAATGCTCTCTTGCTTCACTTAGATTTATTTTAGAGTTAGTAAATAATTTCAAGCAATTCTCTCTTGCTTCATTTAAATTAATTTGAGAGAAAAAAATTATGCTCGTGATCTTCATTATATTTGTTTGAGCTTATCAAAAGAACCACATGAAAATTAGTCCCAAAGTGATAGATATCCAAGAAAGGATATAATAAAACTTTCATGAAGATCATTGGACAAAATAAACTTGATTCCTTGTAATAGTTTTGAGATATGATGACGTGATATGTGAGTTATGTTGATGAGTAATTATGCTTTAGTAAGAATATTGGTGTTAAGGTTTGTGATTCCCTATGCAAGCACGAAAGTCAATAACTATGCAATGAAATTATATCCTACTTGTGGTGCATTATTCGGTGTTAATTATGCTTAATGCTCGCTTATGAGATTATTTGTTTCTTGGTTGGTCGCTTCTCAATCTTTTGCTAGCTTTCATTTTGCACTAAGTATGATCACTACTTGTGCATCCAAAAACCTTTAAACCAGTTTTGCCACATGAGTCCACTACATCTACCTATTTGCGGTATTCTTTTGCCGTTCTAAGCAAATTTGTATGTGCCATCTCTAATTTTCAAAATAAACTTCTTTTTTGTGTGTTCGTACTGCTCGTGGAGCGGTGAGCGGTGGCTAATATTTTCCATGCTAGATGTGTTATTCTCATGATGAGTGTTTATTCACTTGTCATTGCACGAGAGTAAGGCAAAGGTATTAGGGATGCCTAGTCCCGAAATGAAAAATGAATTTACTTTATGTTGTCAAATAATAAATTCCTTGGAAAGTGTTGGTATGGAAGGCAACCGTGGATACGGCTAGCCATGGAAATTGAAAAGTATGGTCGAAAAAGGAATAAACTTTATTTTCTGTTTGGGAACTGCCTATGATATATCTAGCATGGGAAGTGTTGGGAACTCTAAGTCCTTTTCGTTGGTGGGAAAGACATACCTCCCAAAATGTTTTTATCTCTAAGTTTTCGCTTTGAGCTCTGGCACCTCTACAAATCCCTACTTCCCTCTGTGAAGGACCTTTCTTTTACTTTATGCAATTTTTATTTTTGAAATTGAGTCTCCATCTTCTGTTATAAAAGCACCAACTAGGAGGCAATATGATCGTACTTGAGTATTGGGTGTAGTTAATATGCGAGTGTGTTTCATGAATGGATCAATGATTGAGCATGATGGGCTAGGGATAGCTTATTTTAGCGTTGATATTTTGAAAGACATGGTTACTTGTTGATATGCTTGAGTATTTAAATTATCATGTCAAAACTAGACTATTACTTTGAATCACATAAAAGTCCAAATGTCCATGCTATAAAGAAAAGAATATGATATGACATGTTAGACAACATTCCACATCATAAATTCTGTTTTTATCACTTACCTACTCGACGACGTGTAGGAGTTAAGCTTGGGGATGCTGATACGTCTCCAACATATGTATAATTTTTGATTGTTCCATGCTGTTATATTATCAATCTTGGATGTTTTATAATAATTTTATAGTCAGTTTATATCATTTTTTGGTACTAACCTATTGACATAGTGCCAAGTGCCAGTTGTTGTTTTCTGCATGTTTTTTACATCACAGGAAATCAATACCAAACGGAGTCCAAATGCAACGAAACTTCACAGAGATTTTTTTTGGGACCAGAAGACACCTAATGGGCCAAGGCTGCGCCTGGGGGGTGCTCCGAGGAGAGCACAACCCACCAGGGCACGCCAGGAGGCCGAGGCGTGCCCTGGTGGGTTGTGCCCACCTCGGGTGCCCCCCGGACTGCCTCTTTGCTCTGTAAATACCCCAATATTCCAGAAACCCTAGGGGAGTCGACGAAAATCAATTCCAGCCGCCGCAGAGTCCAGAAACACCAGACCCTATCTAGACACCATCACGGAAGGGTTCACCACTTCCATTGGTGCCTCTTCGATGATGCGTGAGTAGTTCTTTGTAGACCTTCGGGTCCGTAGTTAGTAGCTAGGTGGCTTCCTCTCTCTCGCTGAATTCTCAATACAATGGTCTCTTGGAGATCCATATGATGTAACTCTTTTTGCGGTGTGTTTGTTGGGATCCGATGAACTTTGAGTTTATGATCAGATCTATCTTATTATATCCATGAAAGTTATTTGAGTTTCTTTGATCTCTTATATGCATGATTGCTTATAGCCTCGTATTTCTTCTCAGATATTTGGGTTTTGTTTGGCCAACTTGATCTATTTATCTTGCAGTGGGAAGGGGTGCTTTGTAGTGGGTTCGATCTTACGGTGCTTGATCCCAGTGACAAAAGGGGAACCGACACGTATGTATCGTTGCTACTAAGGATAAAACAATGGGGTCTATGTCTACATAGATAGATCTTGTCTACATCATGTCATCGTTCTTATTGCATCACTCTGTTTTTCCATGAACTTAATACACTAGATGCATGCTAGATAGCGGTCGATGTGTGGAGTAATAGTAGTAGATGCAGGCAAGAGTCAGTCCACTAATCTTGGACGTGATGCCTATATAATGATCATTGCCTGGATATCGTCATGATTATTTGAAGTTCTATCAATTGCCCAACCGTAATTTGTTTACCCACCGTTTGCTATTTTTCTCGAGAGAAGCCACTAGTGCAACCTACGCCCCCCGGTCTCTTTCTCATATTATTTGCCTTCGCGATCTAATTTTCCTTTGCTTTTATTTTCAGATCTATTAAACCAAAAATACAAAAATACCTTGCTGCACTTTATTTTATTTGGCGTTCGATCTATCAATATTTACTAGTTTCTGCCAACCACATGCCAATTTCTGGCGCCGTTACTCGAAAGGGATTGACAACCCCTTTAACACGTCGGGTTGCGAGTGCTTGTTATTTGTGTGCAGGGGCTGTTTACGTTGTGTTGCTTGGTTCTCCTACTGGTTCGATAACCTTGGTTTTATCACTGAGGGAAATACCTATCGCTGCTGTGCTGCATCATCCCTTCCTCTTTGCGAAAATACCGACGTAGTCCTAGTACATCAAGGTGATATGTCTCCATCTTATCTAATTTTCCAAACTCTTTTGCCCTTGTTTTGGACTCTAACTTGCATGATTTGAATGGAACTTACCCGGACTGACGCTGTTTTCAGCAGAATTGCCATGGTGTTATTTTTGTGCAGAATAAAAAGTTCTCGGAATGACCTGAAACTTCACGGAGATAACTTTTGGAATTAATAAAAAATATTGGCGGAAGAATCAAGTGAAGGGGGCCCACACCCTGGTCACAAGGGTGGGGGGCGCGCCCACCCCCTAGGGCGCGCCCTCCGACCTTGTGGGCCCCCTGGACCTCCACCGACCTCAACTCCAACTCCATATATTCACTTTCGGGGAGAAAAAAATCAGAGAGAAGGATTCATCACGTTTTACGATACGGAGCCGTCGCCAAGCCCCGTTCTTCCTTGGGAGGGCAGATCTGGAGTCCGTTCGGGGCTCCGGAGAGGGGAATCCATCGCCATCGTCATCATCAACCATCCTCCATCACCAATTTCATGATGCTTACCACCGTGCGTGAGTAATTCCATCGTAGGCTTGCTGGACCGTGATGGGTTGGATGAGATTTACCATGTGCGTGAGTTAGTTTTGTTAGGGTTTGATCCCTAGTATCCACTATGTTCTAAGATTGATGTTGCTATGACTTTGCTATGCTTAATGGTTGTCACTAGGGCCTGAGTGCCATGATTTCAGATCTGAACCTATTATGTTTTCATGAATATATTTGTGTTCTTGGTCCTAGCTTGCAAGTCAATAGTCACCTACTACGTGTTATGATCCGGCAACCCCGAAGTGACAATAGTCGGGACCACTCTCGGTGATGACCGTAGTTTGAGTTCATGTATTCACTAAGTGCTAATGCTTTGGTCCGGTACTCTATTAAAAGGAGGCCTTAATATGCCTTAGTTTCCAATAGGACCCCGTTGCCACGGGAGGGTAGGACAAAAGATGTCATGCAAGTTCTTTTACATAAGCTCGCATGACTATATTCGGAATACATGCCTACATTATATTGATGAACTGGAGCTAGTTCTGTGTCACCCTATGTTATAACCGTTGCATGATGAATGCCATAAGACATAATTATCCATCATTGATCCATTGCCTACGAGCTTTTCACATATTGATCTTTGCTTTGTTACTTTTCTGTTGCCACTGTTACGATTGCTACAATACCGTTACTGTTACTTTTGCCACCATTACTGTTACTTCCATACTACTTTGCTAATAAATATTTTGCTGCAGATATTAAGTCTTTCAGGTGTGGTTGAATTGACAACTCAGCTGCTAATACTCAAGAATATTCTTTGGCTCCCCTTGTGTCGAATCAATAAATTTGCGTTGTTTACTCTACCCTCGAAAACTATTGCGATCCCCTATACTTGTGGGTTATCAAGACCTTTTTCTGGCGCCATTGCTGGGGAGCATACACTACCGTAGGATGCTGCTAACGCGACACTACGATCAGAGACCCTTCGAGAAACTGTGTGCGATGCCATAATCGGAAACGGCGCTGTATGAAAACCGTCAGAAATGTGTAAAATGTTTGCGATGACGGATGCATCAAACACGGTTCAGGTTTTAGTTGCGTGTGCGATGAAGGGCATACGGTTCAGTTAAATGAACTATTTGTGATGAGGAGGAACAAAACAAACGGGCAGCCAGATGGAGGCGTGTGTGATACACAGCATACGGTTCACTCGGATGAACTGTTTGTGATTAGGCAACACAAAAGAAACGGTCAACCAGATCAAAGGTGTGTGCGATATACGGCATGCGGTTCAATCGGATGAACTGTTTGCGTTGAGACATGAGAACAGAAACGGTCAGCCAGATCAAGGTGTGTGTGATTGAGGGCATATGCTTCAGAAGGATTAACTGTTTGCGATTAGGCAACAAAACAGAAACGGGTAAGCCATATCAAAGTGTGTGATTGATGGCATACACTTCACATGGATGAACTGTTTGCGATTAGCCACAACAAACTGAAACAGTTAGATAGATCAACGTGTGTGCGCTAGACGGGCACACCCATTCTAATTAAAAGATGTGTGCTGACATTTCCTATTGCGGTGCACCCTATGGTGCAAACGCCACGTACGCGGCCGAGAAGGCGTACGTGCCCACACTACGCCTTTCGGGAATAGTGCCGCACTTATAACCGTCAGTAAATTTTGAGCATGCGTCCCGTCACATTCCAAATTGCAAACCTGTTCACACCAATCAAAACCTAAACGGTTTCCCACTTAGGAGCGTATAACTACGCGGTTATAAATACTACTACTCCAAGATGACTGCACATTCCTCCTCAACTCCTCATCCACAAAAAGTCAAAAACAAACAAGTCATTCATCATCGTTCCCTTGCGTCCGCCATGGCCAGCGTGAGTTCTGGGTCGAGAGATTGCGACCAGGGAGAGGCGAGCCTGGAAGCGGGAGCACGAGAGATGTCCTGCCTCGCCGCGATAGCAGCCAATATGTCCCGCCGCACGGCCGTAGCAGCAGAGAGGTCCCGCCGCGCCGCCGAAGCAGCACGGAGGACCCGCCGCGCCGTCGATGCAACAGACTGGTCCGGCCGCGCCGTGGAAGCAGAAGAGATGGCCCGTCACGCCGCGAATGCAGCAGAGATGTCCTCCCTTGCCGCGGCGGCCTGGGAAAATGGCTCACGGGCAGGCGAGTACTGTTACAGGCGCATGCGTGCCCTCGTCCATAGGCTGATGGATCAGATCTCCAGGTGGGCGAGGTTGCAGGATGACCTGCAAGCTTCGTTTGAACAGTCTACCGACATCATCCGACAACTAAATGAGAGCAATGCGAAGCTCCGGTCTGATCGCGACCCGCTGAGGGCGAAGATCGTCGGAAGTGCGGAGCAGCAGGAGCAAACCACTGCCTTGTTGAAGAGGACCGGCGTCAGCGTCGAGAAACTTATGGACGAGAATAACAAGCTGCGCATCGAGTGCAAAAGGCTGATGCAGGAATCCGTGGATGCTCTCAAGCAGCATCTTGAGGACAAGAAAGAGCTCATCACCGCTCGCCGCGGAGACTAGTTCCCGCGGCCTGTAGCAACGCATCAAGAAAGTAGAGATCAGCGAGCCAGATCATTGTCTTCCTTCTTGTTTTGCCCTTGTGTATTTCAGGCGTTGCCGCATGTGGCTTTTTTAATTATGTTTCTAAATATGTAAGACAATTATTATCCACTGTCATTGTCCTTATATTCATCATGCTTGCTATAAGTCGCAGTCGATGTTATATAGGTCCGTCAGATCTTACATCAAGATCTGTGCAAAACTTTCTTTTCAGATTTTCATTTTTCTCTCTTAAATCTCAGTCCAGTGAGACATATAGCCATGCCGTACAACAGGTGCTTGGGCGCCATTAATGGAGACGTTGGGAGGGAGGTGCGCGGCGGGTAGCGGTCAAAGGGCTCTCCTCCCGATGAGCACGCGCAGGGGTCTGATCGCACGCCTCCCGTACTCAAATAGCTACCCCGCATGGCACCTCCTAGCCAATAAAAAAAGGGACGCGTCGCCGCACGTAATTGGTAAGTCGAACGCCCACGGTTTCAATAATACTCGTGTTTTTGATTTGTAACATGACATCACTTGTTCCAAAATGACTTTGTTGATTTTTAATGTGTGGGCCTTCACAAATCGGATAGAAAAATTACCACAACATGTTGGGGCCATGTCATGAGACCATGCCAAGTTTCATGATTTTCAGGCGTGTTTTGGAATTACAGGAATTAAAAAACCAAGTTTCTCAATCTTTCCGGCCGAGCCACGACGACCAGATGTTTGAATTTCACTCTCATCTCTTGCATGGGACCTAGAAATTCACCCAAGGACACACATGTGATATTTCAAACAACTTTGGTGCACTGGAGCATGTGTTTGTAGTTCAAATTCAAATTATGCACATTGAATGCCCAGAAACTCAATAAATGTATAAAAAAGGCCAAACGAACCCGGAATAATTCCAAAATTTAGCACAGTACTTCTATTTGGTCTAATCTGGCTGTGTAAAAAAATAAGGCGGGAGAAGGCAGTGTACATATGTCGTTTTGCACACGGAGGTGACATGTTCCCTCTCGGAACCACGAGCCTTCTTGAGGGAAGCTCCGGTTTGTAAGAAGCTTACACCAAAGCTTGTCCCAATTCGGCCAAAAATATTACCGCAGCATATTGGTGCCATGTCATGACACCATGCCAAGTTTCATGATTTTCAGGCGTGTTTTTGAATCACAGGAATTAAAAAACCAAGTTTCTCAATCTTTCCGGCCGAGCCACGAGGCCCAGATATTTGAATTTCACTCCCATCTCTTGCATGGGACCTAGAAATTAACCCAAGGACACACATGTGATTTTTCAAACAACTTTGGTGCACTGGAGCATGTGCTTGTGGTTCAAATTTGAATTATGCACATTGAATGACCAGAAACTCAATTAATGTATAAAAAAGGCGAAACGAGCCTGGAATAATTCCAAAATTTAGCACGGTACTTCTATTTGGTCTAATCTGGCTGTGTAAAAAAAAGGCGGGAGAAGGCAGTGTATTTATGTCGTTTCGCACACGGAGGTGACACACATTCCCTCTCGGAACCACGAGCCTTCTTGAGGGAAGCTCCGGTTTGGAAGAAGCTTACACCAAAGCTTGTCCCAATTCGGCCAAAAATATTACCGCAGCATGTTGGTGCCATGTCATGACACCATGCCAAGTTTCATCATTTTCAGGCTTGTTTTGAAACTACAGGAATTAAAAAAACCAAGTTTCTCAATCTTTCCGGCCGAGCCACGATGCCCAGATGTTTGAATTTCACTCCCATCTCTTGCATGGGACCTAGAAATTCACCCAAGGACACACATGTGATTGTTCAAACAACTTTGGTGCACTGGAGCATGTGCTTGTAGTTCAAATTTGAATTATGCACATTAAATGCCCAGAAAACTCAATTAATGTATAAAAAAGGCGAAACGAGCCCGGAATAATTCCAAAATTTAGCACGGTACGTCTATTTGGTCTAATCTCGCTGTGTAAAAAAACAAGGCAGGAGAAAGTAGTGTATGTATGTCGTTTCGCACACGAAGGTGACACACGTTCCCTCTCGGAACCACGAGCCTTCTTGAGGGAAGCTTCGGTTTGCAAGAAGCTTACACCAAAGCTTGTCCCAATTCAGCCAAAAATATAACCGCAGGATGTTGGTGCCATGTCATGACACCATGCCAAGTTTCATGATTTTCAGGCGTGTTTTGGAATTACAGGAATTAAAAAACCAAGTTTCTCAATCTTTCCGGCCGAGTCACGACGCCCAGATGTTTGAATTTCACTCCCATCTCTTGCATGGGACCTAGAAATTCACCCAAGGACACACATGTGATTTTTCAAACAAATTTGGTGCACTTGAGCATGTGCTTGTAGTTCAAATTTAAATCATGCACAATAATGCCTAAGAACTCAATTAATGTATAAAAAGGCGAAACGAGCCCGGAATAATTCCAAAATTTAGCACAGTACGTCTATTTGGTCTAATCTGGCTGTGTAAAAAAAGGCGGGAGAAGTCAGTGTACGTATGTTGTTTCGCACACGGAGGTGACACGTTCCCTCTCGGAACCACGAGCCTTCTTGAGGGAAGCTCCGGTCTGCAAGAAGCTTAAAGCAAAGCTTGTCCCAATTCGGCCAAAAAATCACCGCAGTATGTTCGTGCCATGTCATGAGACCATGCCAAGTTTCATGATTTTCAGGCGTGTTTTGGAATTACAGGATAAAAAACCAAGTTTCTCAATATTTCCGGCCGAGCCACGACGCCCAGATGTTTGAATTTCACTCCCATCTCTTGCATGGGACCTAGAAATTCACCCAAGGACACAGATGTGATTTTTCAAACAACTATGGTGCACTATAGCACATGCTTGTAGTTCAAATTTGAATTATGCACATTAAATGCCCAGAAACTCAATTAATGTATAAAAAGGCCAAACAAACACTGAGTAATTCCAAAATTTAGCATGATACTTCTATTTGGTCTAATCTGCTTGTGTAAAAAAATTAAGGCGGGAGAAGGTAGTGTACGTATGTCGTTTCACACACGGAGGTGACACGTTCCCTCTCGGAACCAGGAGCCTTCTTGAGGAAGCTCCGGTTTGCAAGAAGCTTACACCAAAGCTTGTCCCAATTTGGCCAAAAAATTTACCGCAGCATGTTGTTGCCATGTCATGACACCATGCCAAGTTTCATGATTTTCAGCCATGTTTTGGGTTTACAGGAATTAAAAAACGAAGTTTCTCAATCATTCTGCCCGAGCCACGACACCCAGATGTTTGAATTTCACTCCCATCTGTTGTATGGGACCTATATATTCACCCAAAGACACACATGTGATTTTTCAGCAAACTTTGGTGCATTGGAGCACGTGCTTGTAGTTCAAATTTGAATTATGCACATTAAATGCCCAGAAACTCAATTAATGTATAAAAAAGGCCAAACGAACACGGAATAATTCCAAAATTTAGCACGATACTTCTATTTGGTCTAATCTGCCAGTGTAAAAATATTAAGGCGGGAGAAGGCAGTGTACGTATGTCGTTTCACACACGGAGGTGACACGTTCCCTCTCGGAACCAGGAGCCTTCTTGAGGGAAGCTCCGGTTTGCAAGAAGCTTACACCAAAGCTTGTCCCAATTCGGCCAAAAAAATTACTGCAGCATGTTGGTGCCATGTCGTGACACCATGCCAAGTTTCATGATTTTCAGCCGTGTTTTGGATTTACAGGAATTAAAAAAACAAGTTTCTCAATCATTCCGGCTGAGCCATGAAACCCAGATGTTTGAATTTTAGTCCCATTGGTCGGGTGGTAGGTGCGACATATGCCAACGGGTGGCTTATCATTGTGGGAGCCAGTAAGACGTCGCCGGTGCCTGGAAACGGGATGAGGCGAAGACATGCATGCCGGCGAATCTTACCCAGGTTCGGGGCTCTCCGTGGAGATAATACCCCTAGTCCTACTCTGCGGGGTGTCCGCATGATCGCTAGATCAAGACAAGTAGCTACAAGTGCTCCTTGAGCTGTCTGGTTAGAGGAAGAAGAAGGGCAAGGCTAGCTCTCCTTTTCTCTCTATGTGGTGTGTGAAATTCTATGAGCTCCACCTTTTGCATGGGTGTGTCGGGGGGTTTATATAGGTCTACCCCCCAGGGGTACAATGGTAATCCGGCTGGGCGCGTGTCACGCCCAATATGCGATACTATCCTAAAGAGACTCGAAGGTCCCACCAAGGATAGAACCGCATATTGAAACGCTTTTGCAAGGTGGATATCATTACATCAACATTATATAATATATGAGGGTACATACAAGGCATACAAATGCCGCAAGAATACATCAATACATCATACATAAGATCAACATCCGACTACGGATGAAACACAAACAGAAACTCCAACGACATCCACCCTGCTAGCCCAGGCTGCCGACCTGGAACCTATTCCCTGATCGAAGAAGAAGCAGAAGAAGAACTCCAAAACAAGTAACATCGCTCTCGCGTCATGATCATCGCACAACCTGTACCTGCAACTGGTGTTGTAGTAATCTGTGAGCCACGAGGACTCAGCAATCCCATTACCATGGGTATCAAGACTAGCAAAGCTTAATGGGAAAGGAAAAGGATAAGTGGTGAGGTTGCACCAGCGACTAAGCATGTATGGTGGCTAACTTACGCAAATAAGAGCGAGAAGAGAAGCAATGGAACGGTCATGAAACTAGCAATGATCAAGAAGTGATCCTGAACTCCTACTTACGGCAAACATAACCCAGAAACCGTGTTCACTTCCCGGACTCCGCCGAGAAGAGACCATCATGGCTACACACGCGGTTGATGCGTTTTAATTAAGGTCAAGTGTCAAGTTCTCTACAACCGGATATTAACAAATTCCCATCTGCCACATAACCGCGGGCACGACTTTCGAAAGATAATACCCTGCAGGGGTGTCCCAACTTAGCCCATTATAAGCTCTCACGGTCAACAAAGGATATTCCTTCTCCCGGGAAGACCCGATCAGTCTCGGAATCCCGGTTACAAGACATTTCGACGATGGTAAGACAAAACCAGCAAAGCCGCCCGAATGTGCCGACAAATCCCGATAGGAGCTGCACATATCTCGTTCTCAAGGCACACCGGATTGTCCAGGCTTCCGGTAGGCCAGACCAGAGTTGCCCCTGGTGGCCACCGGCGACTGACAGGTTTGGACCAACACTCGAAGGAGCACTGGCCCGGGGGGGTAAATAAAGATGACCCTCGAGAGAGCGACTCCCCAGGGAAAAGAAATGGGCTAGGCAAATGGTAAAACCAAGGTTGGGCCTTGCTGGAAGAGTTTTATTCAAGGCGAACTGTCAAGGGGGTCCCATAAATCACCCAACCATGTGAGGGACGCAAAATCAAGGAACATAACACCGGTATGACGGAAACTAGGGTGGCAAGAGTGGAACAAAACACCAGGCATAAGGCCGAGCCTTCCACCCTTTACCAAGTATATAGATGCATTAATAATATAAGAGATATTGTGATATCCCAACATAAACATAATCCAACATGGAGCAATCTTCATCTTCACCTGCACCTAGCAACTCTATAAGAGGGGCTGAGCAAAGCGGTAACATAGCCAAACAACGGTTTGCTAGGAAGGGTGACAAAGGTTAGAGGTTCATGGCAATTTGGGAGGCTTGAAGAGCAAGTGAATAGGTAGCGCAGCATAGAGACAGAACGAAGCAACTACCATAGCAATGATAGTAATGAGATCCAAGGTGACGGTCATCTTGCCTGAAATCCCGCTAGGAAGAAGAACGAATCCATGAAGAAGATGAAGCCACGAAGACGAACGAATCCTCACGATCGCAACGACACGGGAACTATCGAGAAGAAGCACACAACAAGGTAAACACACCACACATGAACAAGGCATGATGCTCAACCAAGTATGATGCATGACAAGGCTATATGAAGCTACTCATGACGAGAGATGATGCATACAAGAACAACACATCAAGGCAAGTTTAAATGAGGCCGGAAACAACATATAACAAATCCGGCAAGTCCTCATATGCAAATTTCGAAATTGGTCCAGAACTGAACAAGCATTAAGTTGAAGTTGTTAAACAGCAAGTTAAAGAGCACCATGATGATCTACACGAAATTCTAGTCAAGTTACATATAAAGTTCATTAGATTCGGAGCTACGGCCCAGAAGATATGAGCAAAACAAGTTAAACATGGCATTGGTGCAAAATGCATACAAACTTCAAGAAAACACCTCAAAACACGGATGCAACATGATAATATGAAACTACATGCAAAACTAAGCAAGTTTCATATAGAGCACACTCCAAACGGAGCAACAGTGCAACACATACACTCCAAACAAGTTATAGCATCAATCTGTCCAAAACAGCAACTAGGCAGCTAGCAAGCATCAAAACAATATGCTACAGCAACTCAACATGAAAACAAAAGCCATGGACATGATGTATAGGTAAAGAACAACAAAACATGTACACTGAGCTATCTCCAGAAATCACTAGAACATGCTCAAAGGGACATGGCAAGATTGCAAATAATAACAGCTTCACAGACTTGGCAGAATTACTGGACATGGCAGAAATAACATCAGGTTGTAATGTTTAGAGCTATCAAGCAACATGCCACAGGAACAAATCATAGCAAAGAAAGGCATGGAATGAATCTACTCAAAACATATAACAAATGTCCCTTAATGACCATAAGTCAAAAAGGACAACAAGATATGATGGCAACCATGTAAACATAGCAAGTTTCGTTAACAGGTTTCAGACTTGGCAGAAAAGCAGAGCATGGCAGATACAATAATATAAAGGCATCTTGGTGAGCTTGATGCACTCATCACAAAGCAATGCATGACAAAAAAAGCATACCTACAGCAAGATGGCATGTTTATGAAGCTATCCATGTCAAGAGCAAATACATAGCATGTATGAAACAACTACAACAAGCTTGACAAAATTGAATAACACGTAAACAATCTGCCAGGAACATTTTATATCAAAAGTAGAGCAAGATTAAGTCATGCTGGGGCACTCCATAATTGCAAACAAGGGCAGGAATGGGTCAATTACAACAATATCTACAAAACATCCTTACTGAACATCTCCAAAATATGCATGGATCTCTCTGTAGCATCAAGTTTATATGGCAACAAAATAACAGCAGACAAAGACGGAGAAATCACCAAGTCCCTGAAATAAGAAACATTACGGAGCCTAGTTTGCATGCTTGTTCTAGTCACCACAGAGATCACAAAAATACATGGCATATACCACTGGAAAGATGGCATGGCATACAACAAAACACATGTAGAGCTTATACTCATAAGATGCACAGATTAAATGCAACAAAAATAACAAATCACCAAGTTCTGATAAGTAACAGCAGATAACAGCAACTAGCACTCTTGCAACAATGATTTGGGCTTCAAGATGGACTCAAATTAACATGGTGCAATGGAACAAAATGTAGAGCATCACGAGACGGACAATTTAACATATCACACGCACAAATCGGAGCAGTATGCATGAAGTTATGGCATCACGAACAGAGCAATATAATGACAAGTTTTCGGATCTAGGGTTGACTCGGGCGCGGATCCCGAGGTTCGCCGGCATCTTCGCCGGAGTTGAGGGAGAGGACGTGGAAGGTCGGAGGAAGGCGGATCCGTGCCGGATCTCGCCGGATCCGGCGCCGGCGGGGCGAGGGCGAGGCCGGGCGGCGGAGCTGCTCCGGGGCGGCTTGGCCACGGCGGGCGGCGAGCAGGGCCGCCGGCGAGGGGCGGCGCCGGCGGGAGGATGCGGGGCGGCGGCGCGGCGGCGGAAGGGGCGGCCGGGGTGGCACCGGGCGCCCGCGCGGCGGAGACGGCGGCCCGCGGCGGCGAACTTCCGGCGGAGGCGGCGGCCGGAGCGATGGGCGGCGGGGCCGGAGGACGGCGGAGGAGGCGCGGGCTCCCTCGGGCCCGGCGCGGCCCGGAGCGGGCCCGATCTGGGCTCCGCGGGCCCAGCGGCGGAGGGAGGAGAGAGAGTGTCGGCGGGGCGACGTGTCGCGCTGTGGTTGGTCGGGGCGGCGGAGCGGACATGTCCGCCTGTGCGGGGAAGCGTCCGGCGGCGCGAGGGGAAGGAGGCTAGGGTTCATCTGTGCGAAAAATTCGGGGAGGGGCACCTATTTATAGGTAGAGGGAGCTAGGAGAATCCAAATGAGGTGCGGTTTTCGCCCACACAATCGTGATCGAACGACCGAGAGCATGGAGGGGAGTTTGCTGGGTTAGTGGGCTGCTAGAAGGGGGTTTTGCTGCAACACACAAACGGACTTTGCGGTTGCCCGGTTAACCGTCGGAGCACCAAACGACCTCCAAATGGAAACTTGACCGGTGGTCTACCGGTGGTATACCAAGGCCACTTGACAAGCCTCGGTCCATTCCGAGAACATTTGACACCCGCTCACGAAAAGAAACAAGAGGGGGTGCGCCGGAGGAGATGGGAGTGCCGGATTGCAAAACAGACAACGGGGAAAATGCTCGGATGCATGAGACAAACACGTATGCAAATGCGATGCACATGATGACATGATATGAAATGTAGATGATGACATGGCAAAATGCAACACGCAAGCAGATGACATGGTAACGACAACGAATAACTGGCAGACACCTGGCGCATCGGATCCGGGGCGTTACAGCGCGGGTCCCAGCCGTCAGTGTCTATGATCGCCGGCTTCTCCGCCGGTCATTGGGGCCCGCCGACTGGTGGGTCCCGCCGGCTGCCAGCTTCTCGGCCGATAGGCCGGCCCCACCGCTTGGGGGCTTTGTCGGCGGCTGGTTACTGTTGCCTCGCCTCTGATGACGAGGTCTTTGTCGAGGTAAGCGTGGCTACAGTGCCGCCGCCTTGCGAGCTCTCACTATAGCCTTACCTCGTCTTGTTTCCATAATGGGGCGCTCGCTTCGAGGGAGGGAGGTAGCTGGCTATCGGGAGCCGGCCACACCCCGGGCCGACTAGAGGAGGCCGGGCCGTCTTCAGATGTCTCTCTGGCAAAGGGGCCCGCCGCCCACGGGCCGTACTGGCACCTGCTGTGGGTGACATTGAGGCCAACACGGCTACAGTGCCGCGCCGGACGGGGGATGGCTGGCCCGTACGGCGCCCTGTGGCCACGCCCGTTCCGGGATTTGGGGGTAGTGGGCTGTACTGCGGCCACGCCCCATCCTATCGCCGTTACGCGGGTACGCTCTTAGCAGGTGCAGTTTCGGCCGGCTTCTGGGAGTCGGCTCTCTTCATGGCCGGCTTCTAGGAGTTGGTCCTCTTGGGGCCGGCTCCCTGGAGTCGGCTATCTCGTATCTTTCTTGGGGGAGGTTCCTGAGGCTGGGCCGCCTCCCGGGAGTCGGCCCGGGGGATAGCCGGCCGGGGGAAGGCGGCCCTATGCTTTGTATGCTTGAAGGCCTGAACGGCCTGATAATTTTCAAAGAGCCAGGGGGAGTCGGTTAGGCTACCCGTGGTCATTTACTCCGACAGTAGTCCCCGAAGCTGGTTGGGCTTCGAGGTTGAGTGGAGGTCGAGAAGCTCGGTCAGCTTCTTATCTTGTCGAGCCAGCAGCTGGGAGCCGGCTTCGGTTGGGCACGCTGTCTTGGCGAAATTTTTATAGTCGGAAGGCGGGAGTCTGTCGGCGCGTGCGCCGGGCTGCGGGCCGGCCGCTCGCCGCCTGCGAACCACGTGGTGTTCCCTGGCTGAAGAGAGCCTGCCAACCCACGCGCGCGACAAGACGTCACCGCAGGCCAAGGGCCCACCACTCCTACGCCTAGGCCCAGGCGCGGATTCTTTGCGGCCCAAGGCCGCCCGCACGTCTTCCGGCGACGGTTTTCGCACGCCGTTAGGGCGCAATAATCGCGGGACATGGGGGAGTGGGCGCAGTTAATCCCACGTCTCCCCCACGCCTCGCCTCCTCGGCTTCGCCACACGAGGCTATAAGTAGGGGGAGGAGGGGAAGCGGCAGACGCTCGCACGCTCCTCTCCTCTCCGCCATCTTCTTCCTCCTGCTTTCCCTCGCCGCAGCGCCTCGCCGCCGCGCCGTCTCACCATTCTTCACTCCGCCCCGCAGCTCTGCCGCCGCATGGCCGTGGTTTCTCCGCCGCCGCACTCTTCCTCGCTAGCTTCTCGCCATCATGCAGTACGGCGGGGACTGGGACGGCTCCAACGTCCACATGAACCACATCGAGTTCCTTCGCAAGACGCGGCGGCTGCCCGGCGCGAACCAGGTGCGGGTCCGCCTCGCGCCTGCGAGGGAGATCACGCCGGAGCAGGAGGAAGGCGAGCGGGTAGTCTTCCGCTCGCATTTCCTGCACGGCATCGGCTTGCCGGCGAGCGCTTTCTTCTGCTCCTTCCTCGACTTCTATCAACTCCAGCCGCACCACCTCACTCCAAACACGGTGGTGCTGCTATCCGCCTTCATCACCTTGTGCGAAGGCGTCCTTGGCGTTCTCCCCACCCTCGAGCTCTGGGGGAGTTCTTCCAATCTAAGCTGGGCACCCGCATGCAGGGCGTGCCGGCCCAGAGCGGCGCCTTCATCGCGATGCGGAGGCCGGCGGCCGACAACCCCTTCCCCGTCATCATGCTAATCCAGTCGGTGAAGCGCTGGCAGAAGTCCTACTTGTACGTCGCCCCGCAAGGCGACTACGTCAACTAGCCGGCTTACGTAGCCGGCCCGCCGGCTGGGAGGCGGCCCCACTGGTCCTATCGGGCCGCGTCGCTGATGCCGGCTGGAGCCGCGGTCGTCGCCCGACTGCGGGTGATGATCCAGTCGGAGGGCCTGACTGGGTCCGACTTGCTGGCCGCCTTTGTCGTGCGCCGGGGGTGCTTCCGCTTTAGAGCCGCCCTCACCTGATCTGTCAGATGAGCGGCCAGCTCGACCCGAGCCGGATGTGCACCAAGGACATGCCGCATGATGAGGTGGCCCACATGGTGAATTACCTTGCGAACTGCAAGCTCTCCGTAGAGTGGCGGTTTGGCAAGGAGCCATATTCCCGTGCGCATCCTCCGCCCATGGTATGTTTTCTTTTTCCTTTTCTTTCCTCAGTTTTGTTGCCGAATTCTTTCTGGCCGTCTCTGACCAGTCGGGGTGCCTTGGCAGAGCTCTCTCCTTCGACCTGCAGCCGGGTCGGAGACGGAGCGCCGATTCCTCCCCGACCGGGCGAAACATGACCTAGAGGACTACGACTTGGGGGCGGCGGGCATGGAGGACAACACCGAGATGGGTGGCGGCGAAGCCGGCGGCGAAGCAGGCGGCCCCGGTCTTGGAGCCAGCTTCGCCGACTGGCCGGATGACGACGAGGCGGAAGTCGTCCCACGCCGCCAGCCGGCGTCTGGCCACGGCGCGGGTTCCTCCGCCGCGCCGCCTGCTCGGGGCGGCGGGCAGAAGCGTCGTGCCGCGTCGGGCTTGTTCGGCAGTCGGCCGAAGAAGCCCAAGGGCGGGGCGGCGGCGACCAGGCGGGATGAGGCGGCCGCGAAGGCGGCCCGCTTCCGCAAGGTGGTGAAGCAGCCGCAGACGGTGTCGGCGTAAGTGTATACTCCTTTGTGCATTCTTTCTTCTTTTCTTTGGTAGTTTCTGAATCCTTGTCCTTTCTCAAAAAATCAGGGCTCCGCTTTCGCTCGAGCGGGTTGCTGCCGCCTCCGTCGTTGGATCGCCGGGAGGATCCGGGAGCACCCGTCGCATGGACCCCCTCGCCGAGCTTCAGGCGGCGACGCAATGAAACGCGCGGGAGGCACGGGAGGAGCGGGAGGCGGAGGAGTTGAGGGCGGCGGCCGCCAAGGCGGCACAGGAGGAGGAGGCGGCGAAGGCGCACGCCGACGCAGCGGCCAAGGCCCAAACGGAGGCTGCAGCCGGGGCGATGGCAGAGGGGGCCTTGCTCGTCACCCCCCTGCGCGTCGCGGCGCCTGAGGCCCCAGAGCCCCCGCCAGAGGAAGCCGACGGCGATCAGCCGGGATAGGAGAGGGAGGACGACGTCGTCGTCCTGGAGAGGGAGGCGGCACCGGCCCCGCCGATTGGGGCGACCCAAGGCGGCCGGCCTAACTTGCCGCTTGCACAATCGGCCGGGGACGAGCCGGCCTTAAGGACGGATCTGGTGGTCCTGTCGCCCTTGCGCCAGCGCACGGGTAAGGCCGCGTCGGAGCCGCAGAAGGCCGCGGGCTCCAGCTCGTCGGCCCAGGACATGGAGGCGGCCAGTGCCTGCTCGGGGTGGACGCCGGGTGGAGGGACGGCTGTGGTGAACGTGGCAGCGCAGGACGTCCGGAACCGGCTTCAGGCCCAGGCTGCGGCGCTGAGGACATATAATGACGAGTTCCTTGCGACGCGGGCGGCCATTCGGGTTAGTCTTCTTGGTTTCTTCCATGGGGGTGCGTCAGCGCACCCACTGGGTGTAGTCCCCGAGTTCCGAGTCGGCTGCTGAGCAGGCGGCTTGGAACTTCTTAGCGGGACTTGTTTTGCTATTCTTATTGTCATTCGCTCCTCTGCCTGACTTGCAGGACTACCACAACCTTCGCGCGGCTGCCTTCAACTCCCAGGCTCGGGAGCTGACCTAGAAGACTGCTGACCTATCTGAGAGCCGGGGAAAGTGCTTCGTCTTTTATCTCACGTGGGGGCGCGTCAGCGCACCCACTGGGTGTAGTCCCCGAGATTCGAGCCGACTTCCGAGCAGTCGGGTCGGATCTTCCTTGACGACTTCTTCCTTATTGCTTCTTTCTTCTCTGCCATCCCTGCAGCAGCCAACGCCAGTCTGAGGGAACAGCTGGGCGGGGCTCAGGCTGCCCTCCGCGCTAAGGAGGCCGAGCTTGCCGCCTTGGCACAGGAGCGTGACCGCCTGGCCAAGAGGTTGGCCGACCAGGAGAAGGGCCACAAGGCGGCCCTGAAGGCGGTGCAGGACAGCGAGGCCGCCCTCCAAGCCGTGTATGAGACAGAGGCGGCCAGCTGAGCCGAAGCGAAGCAGACGCTGATCAACGGCTATGGCCAGATCGAAGACTTGGTTGACGGTAGGCCGCCTTCCTCTTCGTCCTTGCTTGCCGCTTGCTGTTTTAGCTCGTTTTCTGACTTGGTGTTTTTCTCTTCTTTCTCTTTCTTCCTTGTGCAGAGTACTTCCCTGGCTACTCTACCGCCGCCAATCAGGTCGCCGAGGCCCACCGCGAGGCACGAAGGCAGGCTGGCGCCGAGATCGCGCCAAACGCTCGCCGGTCGCTGGAGGAGCAGCTCTTGGCGATCCAGGCCCGCCTCCAGCTGGCTCATCGCATGCTCCGCCGGCTTCAGCACGTTGGGTCGCAGGTGTTGGCCGCTCTCTGGCCTGGTGAGGCGATTCCCCGCACCCCCAGTCGGACTGCCGACTGGCTGAAGGTGGCGGTTGGCCGCTTCGAGGCCTCGAAGGCTTCTGTGGCTCGGTCCGGTGCCAGGCGGGCGCTGGAGTTCGCCAAGGCTTGGTATCCCGAGCTGAGTCTGGACTAGCTGGCCACCTGGCGGCAGGAGGCTGACACAGAGATGGAGCCGGCGTGGCCGGCTGTCATCCAGCGGGCTTCGGCGATTGCCGACTACACTGACACCAGCGACTTCGCTCCTGAGGTGGACGACAACGGCGTTGCCAAGCCGGAGGAGTGGATCGGGCTGAACCCGGCAGACGGCAAGGACTTGGCAGAGGAGATCGACTCCAGCGACGAGGGCGAGGAGGAGGAGGAGGAGGAGGGTGAAGACGTCGCGCCAGATGGTGGAGCGGCCGGTCAGCCTCAGCTTGACCGTGCCTCCAGCAACAAGGCACGCGTGCGTGCGCCGTCTGCAGCCGGCGATGATCAAGCCGAGACCCGCCACTCCTCCAGCCGGTGGTGCCGTCTCCGCCGACCAACCCGGCTCCCACACTGCGCCCTTAGTCTAGTCTGCTGCCTCTATTTTCCTGTTGCACCATTGTTGGAATAGTGTTTTGTTAAGTTTGCACAATTCCACCCACTGGGTGTATTCGAACTATATTGACTGCCGACCGTTTTGGGGCCTTATGTGTAAATATAATTATGCATGCGTTTGGCTTTCCCTTGTTCTTTGCTTTTCATCCTTCTGCTGTTTCCTTTGCCGCCCTCCCTTGGTTGCCGCCTTCCCAGCTGGACAGCTGCTCTGCATTCTGTGGTTGGGGAAGTGCTTGGGAGGGCAAGTACTCTAGCTTTGTTGGATTATAGCAAAGTGATTGGGAGGCCGGCCAGCCGGCTGTTTTGACAGCCGGCAAGCATGGTTGGAGGCCGTCTTTGCGTTATACAAGTTCGTTAGTCCTTAGCCGTTTTTTGTGTGGGCATCCTTTCTGCCTTTGGCTCTTGCCAGTCGGACAGTCGGTCCTTCGAGCTGCGACTTTCAACAAGAGAGGGCTCGGGTGCCGGCACACTACTTGTCTGACTTCAGGTAGAACTTTTAATATAACTTAAGGCGGCCAGTCCCCGGGCCGACTAGTCGAACCCGGTGCCAGACAGAAAATCAAATGTAATAATACATTCATGAGTATGACACTCGTCATTCATGGATAAATGAGGGCAGTCCCCAAGTGCTCCTCGGGGGGCCCGTTGTTTCGTACTTAATACAAAAAGGTAGTATGATACATACTGCTTTCAACTGTAAAATCTTCTCAGGAGGTTCGCGTTCCATGGTCGCTCCGACTCCTTGCCGGAATCATCCCTCTTGCGTGCTCTTGGTTTTTGTGCGTCGACCAGGTAGTAGGAGTCATTGCCTAGTGCCTTGCTGATGACGAAAGGGCCTTCCCAAGGGGCCGAGAGCTTGTGCTGGCCGGCTGTTCGCTGGATCAGCCGAAGAACAAGGTCGCCCTCTTGGAAAGATCTTGGCTTGACCTTTCGGTTGTGGTAACGGCGCAAACCCTGCTGGTAGATGGCGGACCGGCTGAGTGCTAACAACCGGCCTTCTTCCAGCAGGTCGACACCGTCTTCTCGTGCTTCCTTGGACTTCGCCTCCGTGTACATGGTGACCCGAGGCGAGTCGAACTCGATGTCAGTTGGGATGACAGCCTCGGCACCATATACAAGGAAGAACGGAGTGAAGCCGGTTGACTTGTTTGGGGTTGTACGCAAACTCCAGAGGACAGCCGGCAGCTCATCGAACCAGCAGCCGGCCGATCGCTCCAGTGGTACGACCAGTCGGGGCTTGATGCCGGAGAGGATGAGTCCATTTGCTCGCTCCACCTGGCCGTTGGACTGCGGGTGGGCAACGAACGCTAAGTCCAGTCGGATGCCCTGCGTCGCGCAGAAATGTGCCAGTGCTCCTTTGGCAAAGTTTGTGCCGTTGTCGGTGATGATGCTGTGCGGCATGCCGTACCGAGTAGTGATGTCGGCAATGAATGTCATGGCAGTCGGCCCGTTCAGCTTCTTGATCAGCTTCGCTTCGATCCACTTGGTAAATTTGTCCACGGCGACAAGCAGATGTGTCAAGCCGCCGCGGGCTGTCTTGAATGGGCCCACCATGTCCAGCCCCCAGACGACAAAGGGCCAGGTGAGGGGGATGGTCTTGAGTGCGGAAGCTGGCAGGTGTTGCTTGGAACTGAAGACTTGGCATCCTTTGCAGCTTTTGACTATCTCTTTGGCATCTTCCAAAGCAGTCGGCCAAATGAAACCATGGCGGAAAGCTTTGGCCACAAGTGATCTTGAGGCTGCGTGGTGGCCGCATTCGCCTTGGTGGATATCCTTGAGGATTGCCACACCTTTCTCTGGCTCGACGCAGCGCTGGAAGACTCCAGTGACGCTGCGCTTGACAAGTTCTCTGTTTATTATTGCATATGCTCCGGCTCGGCGTTGCACTAGTCTTGCCGAGGTCTCATCAGTCGGCAGCTCTCTGTTGACTAGGAAGTTGAGGATGGGCTGGGCCCATGATGGAGCTGTGACTTCTTCTACTGTCAGTACGGCCACTGTGACTCGGGTGGGCGGGTTGGGTGGTGGAGAGTTGGAGTCGGCCGCCGCTTCTTGTGTCGCTGTAGTCCCCGGGCCGACTGCTGCAGTCCCCGGGCCGGGTTCTGAAGTCCCCGAGCCGGGTGACTACGGCAGTCCCCGGGTTGCTTGTCGAAGTCCTCGAGCCGCCTGCTGGGCTCCTCCAGTCGGATCCGGCTGCATCAGGGGCGGGCGGTACAAAGATAGAGTCCGACTCTAGAGACGGCTTGATGGATGGTTTGAGGAGTCGCTGGAGAGAGACACCGGTCGGTACAGCCTATCGGGTGGAGCCGATCCGTGCCAGGGCATCTGCTTGGTCGTTGTCGGCCCATGGCACATGAAGGAACTCGCATCCTTCGAAGTACCCACTGATTTGTTGGACGAGGAATCGATAGCTCGCCATGTTTGCATCCTTAGCATCCCAGTCGCCAGATGACTGCTAGACCACCAAGTCCGAGTCGCCATAACACAGGATCCGGCGTATGCCGAGCTCTTTGGCTAGCCGGAGCCCGTGTATGATTGCCTCGTACTCGGCCACGTTGTTGGAGGCGGCGAAGTGGATTTGCAGCGTTTATCTGAGCTTGCCACCTTTGGGAGAGGTGAGGACGATGCCGGCTCCTAAGCCGGTGCGCATCTTGGACCCGTCGAAGTGCATCCGCCAATGAGTAGAGTCGGGAGCCGGCGGTAGGTACTGGGTCTTGGCCCAGTCGACGAGGAAGTCGGCCAATGCTTGGGACTTGATGGCGGTGCGGGGCTGATAGAAGATTGTGTAAGGTGCAAGCGCTATGGCCCATTTAGCCACCCGACCGGATGCATCCTGGCTGCCTATGATCTCGGCAAGCGGGGCGGTGCACACGACCGTGATGGGATGCTCTTGAAAGTAGGGCGTCAGTTTCTTGGCGGCGAAGTATACTCCATAGCACATCTTCTGGTAGTGCGGGTAGTTTTGCTTTGAGCTGGATAGCACTTCGCTTAGATAATAAATCGGCCTCTGGACTAGCTGGGCTCGGCCTTCTTCTGGGCGTTGGACCACGACGACTGTACTGACCACTCGGCTAGTTGCGGCGATGTATAGGAGCATTGGCTCCTTCTCAGTCGGCGCCGCCAGGACAGGTGGAGTGGTCAGCATCATCTTAAACTCATGGATGGCTTGGTCTGCTTGGTCATTCCACTCGAAATGAGTGGATTTCTTCATGAGTCGGCATAGGGGGAGGGCCTTCTCTCCTAGCCGGCTGATAAAGCGGTTTAGGGAGGCTAGGCACCCGGTGAACTTCTGTACGTCTCGCAACTTGGTGGGAATCTCCATTCTCTCAATGGCCTTGATCTTCGCAGGGTTGCACTCAATGCTACGTTCGGAGACCAGAAAGCCTAGAAGCTGGCCAGCTGGTACTCCGAACACGCATTTCTCGGGGTTGAGCTTGATCTGGAATCGGCGCAAGTTGGCAAATGTTTCCTTGAGGTCTTCCAGCAGGGTGCCGCGCTTCTCTGTCTTCACCACAATATCATCTACGTAGACGTGGGCATTTCTGCCGAGTTGCTTGAGGAGGCATTTCTGCATGCAACGCTGAAAAGTGGCACCGGCATTCCTCAAGCCGAATGTCATAGTCAGGTAACAGAAAGCTCCGAATGGTGTGATGAAGGCGGTCTTCAGGCGGTCTACCGGGTCCAACTTAATCTGGTGGTATCCTGAGTAGGCATCCAAAAAACTCAACAACTCGCATCCGGCTGTGGAGTCTATCACTTGATCAATCTGTGGCAAAGCAAACGGATCTTTGGGGCAGGCCTTGTTGAGGCTAGTGTAGTCTATACACATACGCCATTTGGTGTTCTTCTTCAACACCAAGACTGGGTTGGCGAGCCACTCTGGGAAAAACACTTCCATAATAAAGCCGGTGGCAAGGAGCCGGGCTATCTCTTCTCCTACGATTCTTCTCTTCTCTTCTGACAGTCGGCGGAGAGGTTGCTTGACCGGCTTCGCGTCAGCTCGGACGTGTAACTTGTGCTCGGCGAAATCCTTCGGAACACCCGGCATGTCCTTTGGGGACCATGCAAAGATGTCTCGATTCTCACGGAGGAAGTCGACGAGCTCGCCTTCCTATTTACTGTCTAGGTTTGCACCAATGACTGCAAACCTCTCCGATTTCTCCAGGTCCAGAGGTATCTTCTTCGTCTCCTCGGCCGGCTGGAAAGAGCCCTGCGCATCACTCTCCTTGGGGTTGGGGGACAAGGCCGGCTGCTTGCCGGCCATGGCCACAACTCGATCCAGCATCTTCTTCTCTTCTGCCACTACGAGGGACTCGGCCAGTCGGCTGCTGGCTGCAGCGCACTCGATGGACTTCTTGTAGTCGCCGGCCACTGTGATGATCCCCTTTGAGCTCGGCATCTTCATCTTCAGGTAGGCGTAGTGGGGCACAGCCATGAACTTGGCCAGAGCAGGTCGGCCAAGCAAGGCATGGTAAGGGCTTTCCAGGTCCACTACCTCGAACCAGATTGCTTCTCGGCGAAAGTGATCCTTGTCTCCGAAGAGAACATCCATCTTGATCTTGCCGATCGGGGAACAGGACAGGCCGGGTACGATGCCATGGAAAACAGTCTGGCTCAGCATGAGCTGCTTCGTCTTGAGGTTCAACTTCTCCATGGTGTCGCGGTACAGTATGTTGATACTGCTCTGGCCATCAATCAGAACGTGGGAGAATCGGGCAGCCCGCCTCTCCGTTGCGAGGGTGACATCCAACAGCAATGCGTAGGAGCCAGGGGACGGCATCACCTCTGGGTGATCGGCCCGGCTCTAGTTGATAGGCCTTTCGGACCAATGCATGAACTCGGGGTTGCTGGAGGCGACTGCGTTGACCTCTTGGTGCTGTCGGCGCCGGCTGCGCTTGTCTTCAACCTGGCTTGTGAAGACGACGTAGGCGGCGTGCTCGTCAGGGAACTCATCTTGAATGGCTCCGACTGCGGGTCGAGCAGCCGGCTGCTGGGGGGCTGGAGGCGGCGGGCCGGGAGGCGGAGGCGGCACCAGCCCCTCGCCCTTGGAGATTCGTGTGAGCTAGTGGCACTTTCGGGTCGTGTGGTTGGACGGCTTCGCGCCACTGTGGAACTTGCAGGGGGCATCGAGAGTCTGCTCGTAGGAGAAGGCCGGCTGCTAAGCCGGCCTGCCGCCCTTCTTCTTGCGAGCTGGCCACTCTTCGGGCTGCTCATCTTCGACTGTGGCCACCTGCCGACTGGTGGATGGCGGCATTGGGGCCTTGCGTTTGTGATTGTTTTGGTAGGGGCGCCGACTGGAGTCGCCAGCCGGTGTCTTAGGAGCCGGAGCGAGCACCTTCCCAGAGGCGTCCACTCGGAGCTCGGTCTTCATCGAGGAGTCGGCTGTGGCGTACTTGTCTACAATGACCAGCAGTTCGTCGAGGGTAGCCGGCTCGTCGCAGAGGAGTCGGTGCTTGAGGAGGGTTCGCTCTCGGCACCCGGTGGTGAAGTATTCGATGGCTTGAACCTCGTGCACCCCCTCGCAGGAGTTGCGGAGCTCGGCCCACCGCGTGAGGTAGTCGCGGGTCGACTCGCTGGGCCCTTGGACGCATAGGGAGAGCTTGTGGGGCTTGGGAGGCCGCTTGTACGTGCTGGTGAAGTTGCGGACGAAGACTTCCGTGAAGTCCAGCCAGCTGTTGACGCTGTAGGGCTTGAGGCTGTTGAGCCAGGTGCGTGTCGTGCCTTGCAGCATGAGAGGGACGTACTTCACGGTTACGCGCCTGTTGCCGTTCGCTATGTTGACAGCGGTAGAGTAGTCGATGAGCCAATCTTCCGGCTTCACAGAGCCGTTGTACTTAGGCGTGTCTCTGGGGAGCGAGAACCCTTTGGGGAAGGGCTCATCGTGGATGCGGGGGCCAAAGCATGGCGGGCCGACATCGTCTTCTTCTTCTAGCGCCAGGGATCGTGCTAGGCAGTCGATCCGGTGGCGGGCGTCGTTCTCGCCGACTCCTTCGCGGTGGCCCAGTCGGCCACCGAGAGTCGGATGTGTGCTAGGCGGCGGGGTGGGATGTCTCTCCCCCCGAGTCGGGGGAGGAGGCAGATTGCCTTGGCGCTCTACTGCTCGAGGGCGGCCTTCCGCGTCGCGCTCGATGGTGATCCGAGTCCGGCTGCGGCTAGCAGCCGGCTCCTTGTCTTTTCTTGCGTGGGCGCCGCTCGCAGTCGGCGACCGGGATGTCGCGGCGTGCTCTCGGCGTGGGGGAGGACTCTCAGCGCGGGCGCCGGCTTCATGCCATTCTGCGGCCGCGTCGATCAGCTACTGGATGCGCCTTGTCATGTAAGGGAGCTCATCAGCCCCCAGCCCATTTAGCTCTTCAGCAGCCGCTTGAGCGGCTCGCAGATCCTCGAGCGGTGTGGCGTAGACGGGGCAGTCTGCCCCCAGCATGCTGGCGATGGTCGCGCCGCGCTTCCTGACGAGGCCGGCTCGTATCGGCCCATCATGAGGCGGCGTACCGAAGGTGGCGCGGTCGACTTCGCGCTAGTGGGCCTCGGTGAGGCGTCTCATGGAGGCTATCTTCTGGCCCTCCGTGATGAGGGCAAGGCGGCGTGCCTCTAGGGTCTCGGTGTCGGCGTCGGCCGGGATGGGGACGGACAAGTCATGCATCCCCGCTTGTAGGGCGTCATGGGCGTTCTCGCCCGAGTCGGCGACGTGGCTGATGACCAGCACCTCAGTGACAGCGCTGCTGCCGCTGTCAGCTCGAGGGAGAGGGTCGTTGAAGACTACCACGTCGGAGGGGTAGGCGTCGAGCGATGCCGTGTCGGAGTCGACAAGCATCCGGTCGGTGGAGCCGACCGACTCCAAGTCTACAGCAAGCTCACTTGAGACGTGAAGTTGGTCGAGGAGGCTGATGAGGCGACTGTCGGGGTAGTCCGTGCCTGCGTCGGACGCGGGCTCGTCGGGGACGAGAGTCTCGCCGAGAAGATCCGCGAGGCAGCTCGCTGCGCAGGCATCGTCGACGCCTTGCAGCGCGTCGGGGCAAGCGCCATCGGGTCCAGCAGGCTGGCTGTGCTCGCGGGGGAGAAAAAGAGTTCCCGTCTAGAATAGGTCTCCGGACGACGGTGCACATGGCCCCACGGTGGGCGCCAATGTCGGGTGGTAGGTGCGACATATGCCAAAGGGTGGCTTATCATTGTCGGAGCCAGTAAGACGTTGCCGGTGCCTGGAAACGGGATGAGGCGAAGACATGCACGCCGGCGAATCTTACCCAGGTTCGGGGCTCTCCGTGGAGATAATACCCCTAGTCCTGCTCTGCGGGGTCTCCGCATGATCGCTAGATCAATACAAGTAGCTACAAGTGCTGCTTGAGCTATCTGGTTAGAGGAAGAAGAAGGGCAAGGCTAGCTCTCCTTTTCTCTCTATGTGGTGTGTGAAATTCTATGAGCTCCACCTTTTGCATGGGTGTCCCGGGGGGGTTATATAGGCCTACCCCCCAGGGGTACAATGGTAATCCGGCTGGGCGCGGGTCCCAGCCGTCAGTGTCTATGATCGCCGGCTTCTCCGCCGGTCATTGGGGCCCGCCGACTGGTGGGTCCCGCCGGCTGCCGGCTTCCCGGCCGATAGGCCGGCGCCACCGCTTGGGAGCTTTGCCGGCGGCTGGTTACTGTTGCCTCGCCTCTGATGACAAGGGCTTTGTTGAGGTAAGCGTGGCTACAGTGCCGCCGCCTTGCCAGCTCTCACTGTAGCCTTACCTCGTCTTGTCTCCTTAATGGGGCGCTCGCTTCGAGGGAGGGAGGTAGCCGGCTATCGGGAGCCGGCCACACCCCTGGCCGACTAGAGGAGGCCGGGCTGTCTTCAGATGTCTCTTTGGCAAAGGGGCCCGCCGCCCACGGGCCGTACTGGCACATGTCGTGGGTGACATTGAGGCCAACACGGCTACAGTGTCGCGCCGGACGGGGGATGGCTGGCCCGTACGGCGCCCTGTGGCCACGCCCGTTCCGGGATTCGGGGGTAGTGGGCTGTACTGCGGCCACGCCCCATCCTATCACCGTTACGCGGGTACGGTCTTAGTAGGTGCAGTTTCGGCCGGCTTCTGGGAGTCGGCTCTCTTCATGGCCGGCTTCTGGGAGTCGGTCCTCTTGGGGCCGGATCCCTGGAGTCGGCTATCTCGTATCTTTCTTGGGGGAGGTTCCTGAGGCTGGGCCGCCTCCCGGGAGTCGGCCCTGGGGATAGCCGGCTGGGGGAAGGCGGCCCTATGCTTTGTATGCTTGAAGGCCTGAACGGCCTGATAATTTTCAAAGAGCCAGGGGGAGTCGGTTAGGCTACCCGTGGTCATTTACTCCGACACCATTTCTTGCATAGGACCTATAAATTCACCCAAAGACACACATGTGATTTTTCAGCCAACTTTGGTGCATTGGAGCATGTGCTTGTAGTTCAAATTTGAATTATGCACATTAAATGCCCAAAAACTCAATTAATGCATAAAAATGCCAAACGAACCCGGAATAATTCCAAATTTAAACACAACACTCATGTACTAGTTACATGTTCACTGTACATAAATGTTCTATTAATACAAACACCATCCTTCCCTCCGTAACACCATTTTGTCTTTCAAAACATAATGAAAAAAATCAGGTATACCACAAATAGTTTACTAGAAAGAATCGTGTGGGATGCGGTATAAAATATCTTGGCGCACCGTCTTGTCTGGCTTACACAGGAAGCTTCGTCATCTACAGTCCATCGCCCCCGCTTGAACCACACTTGCGCGCCAGTTTCTCGCGGCACCTAGCGAAATTTTTTTGCCACCACGGAAATATCTATCTCCCCGCCCCCTCCCTCCTACCAAAAGCCACATTTCCACTGTTCCTCCTTGCTTTCCAAGTTCAAACGTTCACTGCTGCTTACTGGCAGCTCAGCCTCCTCGGCGGTGACTCTTCTTCTTGCAACGCCGCCTGCTCGCCGGCTATCCTTCTTCTTGCAGCGCCGCCTCCTCGCCAGCGACCCTTCTTCTTGCAGCGCCGCCTCCTCGCCGCCGACCCTTCTTCTTGTTGTAACGCCCACGATGCGGCTATATCTCCCACGTGTCGAGGCACGACTTAGAGGCATAACCGCATAGTGGTTTTGTCGCAAGAAGGGTCATCTTCACACAATCCCATGTAATGAACAAGAATGGGATAAAAGTTGGCTTACAATCGCCACTTCACACAATACATGAATAAAAATCATACATCATCCAAAATACAAACATATAGACTGGCTACGGCCAAAATCCAGATGAAAATAAGACAACCCCAAATGCTAGATCCCCGATCGTCCCAACTGGGCTCCACTACTGATCATCAGGAAAAGACACATAGTAACGATCACGTTCCTCGTCGAACTCCCACTTGAGATCGACCCCATCATCGGCACTGGCATCGTCGGCACCTGCAACTGTTTTGGTAGAATCTGTGAGTCACGAGGACTCAGCAATCTCACACCCGCGAGATCAAGACTATTTAAGCTTATAGGAAAGGGAGGTGTAAAAAGGTGGAGCTGCAGCGGCAAAAGCATATATGGTGGCTAACTTGCGCAAATGAGAGCGAGAAGAGAAGCAACGGAACGGACATCATCTAGCAATGACCAAGAAGTGATCCTGAACTCCTACTTACGTCATACATAACTCAGACCGTGTTCACTTCCCGGACTCCGCCGAGAAGAGACCATCACGGCTACACACGCAGTTGATGTATTTTAATTGGGGTCAAGTGACAAGTTCTCTACAACCGGACATTAACAAATTTCCATCTGCCTCATAACCGCGGGCATGGCTTTCGAATGATAATACCCTGCAGGGGTGTCCCAACTTAGCCCATCATAAGCTCTCACGGTCAACGAAGAATAAACCTTCTCCCGGAAAGACCCGATCAGTCTCAGAATCCCGGTTTACAAGACATTTCGACAATGGTAAAACAAGACCAGCAAAGCCGCCCGAATATGCCGACAAATCCCGATAGGAGCTGCACATATCTCGTTCTCAGGGCACACCGGATAAGTCAAGCTACGAGTAAAACCAGACCTCGAGTTTCCCCAAGGTGGCCCCGCAGGCTGCTCGGTTCGGACCAACACTCGAAGGAGCACTGGCCCCGGGGGGGTTAAAATAAAGATGACCCTCGGGCTCGCGAAAACCCGGGGGAAAAGGCTTAGGCGGCAAATGGTAAAACCAAAGTTGGGCCTTGCTGGAGGAGTTTTATTCAAGGCGAACTGTCAAGGGGGTCCCATAAATCACCCGACCGTGTAAGGAACGCAAACTCAAGGAACATAATCCCGGTATAACAGTAACTAGGGCGGCAAGAGTGGAACAAAACACCAGGCATAAGGCCGAGCCTTCCACCCTTTACCAAATATATAGATGCATTAATTAGATAAGAGATATTGTGATATCCCAACATATCCATGTTCCGACATGGAACAAACTTCAACTTCACCTGCAACTAGCAACGCTATAAGAGGGGCTGAGCAAAAGCGGTAACTTAGCCAAACAACGGTTTGCTAGGAAAGGATGGTTAGGGGCTGACATGGCCAAATGGGAGACATGATATAACAAGTGATAGGTAGCGTAGCATGGCAATAGAGCGAACAACTAGCAAAGCAAAGATAGAAGTGATATCGAGGGGTGGTCATCTTGCCTGCAAGGTTCTCAGAGTTGTCGAAAGCTTGATCCTCATAAGCGTACTCGACAGGTTCCTCGTTCACGAACTCGTCTCCCGGATCTACCCAAGACAAGAACACAAACAAACGGAACCACAATCAACCACGAGAAATGCACAAGCAACATGATGCAAAACATGTATGATATGCGAGATATGATATGCGATGCATATGCGTGCTCCGGAAGGAAAATGATGAACAAGGAAGTAACTTGGCAAACCAAGCATGCCACTAGAAAGATGAGATGATTTCGGTCGAAATCGATATAAAGATCACCGGAAACGGATGCACGATTTGCAAATGGCAAGCAAAACAAGAATGACGCGAAACTGCGATTAACAGCATGATAGCACTTAAAATGCAACAGGCAACAGTGCTACGGCACTCCAACATAGCAACAAAGCACATGGCAGTAAACTACAGGAGATGCTTGACAAAAGATGAACACTGAGCTACGGCTAGTTCACAACATATGAAGCTCAAACAAGCATGGCAAAAGTGCAAAAGATAACAGGATCACAGACTTGGTGAAAAACTGGACATGGCAGAAAACAGCATCAGGTAGCAATGTTCAGAGCACCAAATCAACATGCTACAGGAACTTAACATAGCAAAACAGGGCATGATAGTGTTCTACTAAATGCACATGACAAAAGTCCCTTACTGACCATAAGCCAAAAAGGACCAGAAGATATGATGGCAAGCATGTAAACATAACAAGTTTCGTTATCAGGTTCCAGACTTCTTTGTGAGCTTCATGCACTCACTACAGTGCAATGCATGACAAAACAAGCATACCTACAGCAATATGGCATGTTTATGAAGCTATCCATGGCAAGAACAATTGCATAGCATGTATGGATCAACTACAACAAGCTTGGCAAAAATGAATATCATGCTAAGAATCTGCCAGAAATATTTTATAGCAAAAGTAGAGCAAGATTGAGTCATGCTATGGCACTCCATAATTGCAAACAATGGCAGGAATGGATCAATTACAATTATAGCTACAAAACATCCTTACTGAACATCTCCAAAATATGCATGGATCTCTCTGTAGCATCAAGTTTACATGGCAACAAAATAACAGCAGACAAAGACTCAGAGAAATCACTAAGTCCCTGAAATCAGAAACATTACGGAGCCTACTTTGCATGCTTGTGCTAGTCAGCACAGAGATCACAAAAATACATGGCATACACCACTGGAAAGATGGCATGGCATACTTCAAAACACATGTAGAGCTCATGCCCATAAGATGCACAGATTAAATGATACAAAAATGACAAATCTCCAAGTTCTGATAAGAATCAGAGAATAACAGCAACTAGCCCTCTTCCAACAGAGATTTGGGCATCAAGAGACGAACAATTTGACATATTACACGCGCGAATTGGAGCTACATGCAAGGAGTTATGGCATCACGAACAGGGGCATATGCTGTAAAAATTCCAAGACTTGGAAAATATTCTAGGGTTACGGGAGAGTCAACGCTCGCGGGTTTGGA